>NC_134397.1:209584363-209892665 GCF_050003625.1 Haematobia irritans | reverse complement strand
CAATTTCATTTATGGAATTTTCATTCCCTTTTTGCAATATATTAATAAAGCTATTCACGCACAACTAAGTGCCAGTTTAAAAATCCAAATTATAACAAATAATTCAAAGTAAACAATGTATTCCTAACTTTAACAAAACTTTAAATCAAATATACAAAATCCTTAATTTAAAAGACGAATTTTTTAAATCAAAAAAGTTTTTCTTTACATTAAGGAAAATTTGCCTTAGTTCAAATATCCACAATTTGTGTCCTAAATTCAATGCAAAAATGAAACAAGAATTATAAACCTTCTTTTAATTAAAATATCATTATTTTAAAGAAATTTGGCCTTAATATTGTGTAAATTGCGTGTCCTAAAATTTATGTTGCGTAAATATTTTTTTCAGTGTACATAAGTGATTGTGCAAATTCTGAACCAAATATTATTTTCGGAATTTTAAAAATTGGGAAAATCAACATATCGATTTTTGAAAATTTTTTAAAATTTATCAGTTTCCTTTTTTTAAAAAGTGATAAATTGGCTTTTTGACTTCTTAAAATTTTTGAGTTGCAGTTAAAATTCATAATTTTACACATTCATATTCATCGTAAGTCCATACGTTTAAAATAACTTTTGAAATCTAAATTCATATGAATCGTAATATTCCTTGGAGATAAATAAAAAAAATAGTTTTGTATAAAACTTACTTGAAAGATATTATTTCCTTCGGAATTCAAAATCATGACACATTGATCAAAATGATGATGTTCCATGGTGCTCGTTGTGTAAAGTATGGCCAAGGGTGATTCTGTCTTCGTTTGGAAAGCATTATTCGTACCACGATGATCTAGATCATGACACAGACAGGCTACCAATAGGCCGAATATTTCCAAGTCTTGCATAAAACGTTCCATACGACCCGTTTTCATCATAGCAAACATAGTCTGGGCCACATTAAGGGCATGTCGCCAATTGTGATACTTAACAGGACGGTAATTTTTGCGAACGCTTAATACCCATCTACAGAGGACATCATAGGGAATTTGAAACATTTGAACGAGATTACATTGCAGGAACATACGGATCACAGCACGACAGGTGTCATCATCACATAAATCGAAATCTGGAGGAAGAGAAAATTAAATGAAATTATTGTGAAATATTAAATTTGTTTTTTAAAGATTCTTAGTAAAAATGTTGAGGTTCTTATATTTCGACATTGGCAAGGCGAAATTAACTATGACAGCTTTTCTGTATTTTCATTACAGAAACCGAACATATGAACATAGTTCTCACATACAGTTCAAAAAACTAGTTCTCGGTCTGTCGCCATTGATACTTTGGTTAAACCCTAAGGCTTATAAGTCTGAAACTTTATTCGAAGATGTAGGTGCGCTTCCACAGACCACTACTGATTAAGTGAAACCGAAATTGTTATCAACAACCGGTGATCTTCATTGAGATCACCGGATCACCACGGTGGTGCAATGGTTAGCATGCCCGCCCTGCATACTCAAGGTCGTGGGTTCAAACCCAGTTTCGATTAAACACCAAAAAGTTTTTCAGCGGTGGATTATCCCAACTCAGTAATGCTGGTAACATTTCTGAGTGTTTCAAAGCTTCTCTAAGTGGTTTCACCTCAAAGTGGAACGCCATTCGGACTCGGCTATAAAAAGGAGGTCCCTTGTCATTGAGCTTTACATAGAATCGGGCAGCACTCAGTGATAAGAGAGAATTTCATCACTGTGGTATCACAAATTACTAAATAGTCGAAGTGAGTTGCCACAAACCGAACCTAACCTAAGCTTCATTGAAACTTTGCAGTGTAGTTCAAAGACTTCGTCCCCTTGATCCATATATGAGTCATTGCTTTTTAGTTCGAAGCTGAGGCTTTAGTCAGCCATTCAATTAGAAAGGTTTCGGTCTGCAGCTAAACCCCTGAGATATTGTACTGCTTTCAAACATTGAGCTTCGGCCTGTAGTTTTATATCTGAGACTATCATCTTTAGTTAGAAAGCCGTAGCTTCAGCCAGCCAATAAGAGAGGATTCGGCGTGCACTTCAATCTCTGATATTTTGAATTGCAGTTGAAAATCTGAGACTTCCATCTGCAACTCAACATATATGAAGTTTTGATCTTTAGTTTGAATGTAGAGGCTTTAGTCTGATATTCAATCAGTGAGGTTTCGTTTTACGGTTCAACCCCTCAGACTCTGCACTGCAAAAAAAGCACTGATCATTCGACATGCAGCTCAATATCTGCGAATTTGAACGCATAGGATTCAACCAGCCATCCAATTAATTAGAGAGTTTTCTGTCTCAGTTCAATCTCTAAGACTTTGTATCGTAGTTTAAACACTGAGGATTTAGTTTTCAATATATGAGGCTTTGATCTTTAGTTCGAATGTTGAGGCTTCAGACAATCGTTCAATCAGACAGATTCGGTCGGCAGTTCAATTTCTTAGGCTTGGTTCTGTGGTCCAAGCCGAATTGGAGATGCCATAAACACCGCCAAAGCAGTCAAGGTGCTGGTCCTCGAGGGGACCATCCTAGAGTTCTCAAAATTTGGCTCACTACTGGGTCAATATCTCGGCTCTAACCATACCAAATTTTGCTATTTGTGTTATCTTACCATTTAATGCAATCAAATATTTTTGATCCCTTTGTATGGGAGGTACGTGAAAGAGTGGCCCGATCGGAACCATCAACAAAGCCCTTCAAAGTTTCGCTCTCCTACGATGCCTCTTCCTAGTTTTATTCATTTGTTGTATGGGATCGAAGCACTGTGAGGCACATCGCCGGGAAAGGGCCACAAATACCGCAGAGCTATGTTCGTACAGCGTGTGATGGTTTTGTCGGCCGTTCCATTACATATCAGACACCCTATATATATATATATATATATATATATATATATATATATATATATATATATATATATATATATATATATATATATATATATATATATATATATATATATATATATATATATGTAATACGTAGTTATTCCATAAATACAACAACGGCAACCATATTTAGTAAATTTCTCCATCAACCATATTTAATAAATTTCTCAATCAAGTACTCAATCACGGTTGCCACTCGTGTCAAAAATAATCTATCAAAATTTGAAGAAAATTTCACTAAAAATCTACCAAATATATATATATATATATATATATATATATATATATATATATATATATATATATATATATATATATATATATATATATATATATATATATATATATATATATATATATATATATATATATATATATATATATATATATATATATATTTATATATATATATATATATATATATATATATATATATATATATATATATATATATATATATATATATATGTAATACGTAGTTATTCCATAAATACAACAACGGCAACCATATTTAGTAAATTTCTCCATCAACCATATTTAATAAATTTCTCAATCAAGTACTCAATCACGGTTGCCACTCGTGTCAAAAATAATCTATCAAAATTTGAAGAAAATTTCACTAAAAATCTACCAAATTTAACAAAAACTTATTTTGAAATTTTTGGTCAAAATTTCAGAAGTTTATTGCAGTATTTTTTTTTTTTTTTTTTTTTTAATAATCTTTATTTCATTCAAAGTTAACATTCCATGCTTTGTTGGTCTCAGCGCCCTTAAGGCATTATTGAGACGAGCTGGCAACAATTTACTTATATGTACTATTTACAAATCAATTCAATTAAAGTTTAAATTTAATTAAAATAATTTATATCTTAATTAGGTAAGAAGCGTTTCTAGTTTACTTAATATGTAGGCTTTGATAGCTACTTTATATTGAGATATCCTGGTAATAGACTTTAATTCGTCAGGTAATTTATTATATTCACTAGCTCCCATGAATTCAATACGTTGTTTCGTGACTTCAAGTCTGCAACGCGACGTTCTCAGGTTATGGCGATTCCTTGTATGAAATAACATCTGATTTGGAAAATATTGCACCGTGCGATATCCTATATTATTCATAGATTTAAACACATATATTAACAATTGGTACAAATATATGCCACGAATTGGCAAAATTGGCCTGCACACATCCGCATAAAGGGAAAAATTTGGATATGTTCGTGGTAATTTATGTACAATCTTTATTGCCTTCAGTGTTGCCAGTATTGGGGATTTTTCCCCAAATCGGGGATATTTTTTCGAGGATGGGGACAAAATTTTTGAGTTGGGGACTTGGGGATTTGGTGGGGAATTTCCACAAATTTGGGGATTTTAGTGGGGAATTCTGATCAGTATAACAAATTAGGTTTTGAGTTATGGTTTATATGAAATTCTTTACTTCTACATGCTTAAAAAGGGGCTCAAAGAAGTACAGAGAATCTTCAAAATATGAAAAAAAAATATTCCAAGAACTACTTTACAATTTACTTTGTTTCTAAGAAATTATTTATTATTGTGAAATTATTTCGTAAGGACTTGGGTCGAAGTGTTGGCCCCTCACCTGTATACAGTCGACTCCGCTTTACTGAAACGTTAAAAATGCAGCCATTTAATTTCAGTTATCCGAAGTTTTTGCTAAAGCGGACTACGGATAACTGAAAAAAACTTCCAGTAATGCGAACTTCGGATAACTGAAAAAGTTTCAGTAAAGCGGACTCCGTATAACTGGAAAAAAATCCACTCAATTTCAGTTAACCGAACTTATGACCAATGCTATGTACATAAAATAATAAAAACAAGGTGTTTGATTCCGTGTGTGTGCCATCTACAATTTTACCTTTCAGTTGATTTTATTTACAGAGTGATTTAAACTGTTTTGAAAGTGCCATCTTCACTTGAAATAAAGCGTTCTCAATACGGAGAAGAAAATGTACTCTCTCTCAATAGCGAGAATGTGGCATTTTCAGTAAAGCGAAGTCATACTAATGTGACGAAACTCATTTGAACACAAAAAACTTTTCAGTAATCCGATTTTTTCAGTTAAGCGGAGTTTCACTAAAGCGGAGTAATTTAAATGAAATGGACAGAAAAAACAACTGGGGAATGCGATCGATTTCAGTTATCCGAGGTTTTTCAGTAAAGCGCATTGCGCTAAAGCGGAGTCGACTGTACATCACTAATTTGGAAAATATATATAAAACATATAATAGAGTTCATATGGGGGCAACAACGCCTTTTGGTCGATCACCCAATTTTATTTCTTAGCTATTCAGAACTATTTGATTCATAACTCCTATTTTTTTCTCTGATGAGGGATTGTATCAGATAATATTTTGAGTACCCGTCTAATTTTTTGGATTTTGAAACCGTAATCTTATTGTAACTCGTAAACTGGTATAACAAAAATTTCATATTTTTACAATTTTTAGATTATGACTGATTTTTTACAGCAGAGCCTATTTCTTTTCAAAAAACTTGCCAAACACGGTATTGGGGATTTTTGTGGGGAATTTTAAATTAAATTGGGGATGAAAGCGTCTTTTTTTGGGGACAAGAACCCGAAAAATACTGGCAACACTGATTGCCTTGTTCTGCAGTCGTTGCAGAGTTTTCAGTGTTGTGGTATTTCTGCTTACAAAAATTACTGCTGCGTAGTTTAAATGACTCTGAATTAACGCTTGATAAAGAAGAGTCTTTGCCTTTTTGGAGAGTTTATTCTTCATTTTGAATAACACCCCAATGGCAGGAGCTATCTTCCGTTTAATTTCAGATAAGTGCATATCCCATGATAGGTTTGCCTGCAATGTTACACCCAGGTACTTCACGAATTTACTTGTCTGAATAGTATGCCCACCCATTTGAATATTGAAATCCCCATCATCACTGGAGCGAGGAGTAAAACGTACAATTTTTGTCTTTGTCGGATTTAATATTAATTTATTGATACGGACAAATTCAAGAATAAGAGAAATATCTCTCTCCATATTAATCTTTAACATCAAATCGTTCCCATACGGATACAACAAGCATACGTCATCAGCAAATATGAACATTCTACCCGCCAAATCCAAGTTGCTTATGTCATTTATATATATTGTGAAAAGCAAGGGCCCCAAACAACTTCCTTGTGGCACACCGCAATTCACAACTGAAGTGCTACTTCGACAACTACCGACTTCAACAAACTGCTTTCTATCACGCAAGTAACTTTTAAGCAACTCTCTCTCACTTCCATCCACGCCATAATACCTCAGCTTTTCTAACAGAATCTCACTGTCAACAAGGTCAAAATCTTTTGTAAAATCGAGGAACAAACCTGCTACACCCTTTGATCCACGATCTAAACCATCACATATGCTATTCACAACATTTAAAACGGCTTCCTCAGCTCCACAACCCTTCCTAAATCCGAACTGGTACCTATAAATATACCCTTCGAAATGTAAACGAAGCCTTTGATACAAAATTTTCTCAAATATTTTGTCAAGTACCGAGAGAACTGAAACAGGACGAAAACTCTCAACCGCCGAGGCGTTTACAACTTTCGGAATTGGAATGACATTACTAACCTTCAAGCAGTCGGGAAAAACAGCAGACTCAACCATTTTATTATAGATCCTAAGCAATATTGGAGCTAAGATCTCCTTGCAGAAAACTATAACCTTAGGGGACACCCTGTCATATCCTGTAGATTTCCTAACATTCAAATCGCACAAAACTGATTCAATTTCCCCAATTGATGCAGTTGGTAAAGAAAACCGGTTCGCACTGCGAGGTAACGTCCGCATACTATTACAGCTATCACCTGGCCTTATATGGATCTGCTGCCGTAAATGACAAACCGAGTCAATAAAGTACCCATTAAATCTATTGGCTATATCTTGATGATTTGATTCAATTTCCCCACTTTCAGAGACAAGGCAAATGTTGTTCTCCCTCACTCTCCCTATGGCGTTATTAAGAAAATGCCAACATTTCTTAGGATCTTCACCCACTTGCATCAGATTGTCATAATAGTAATTACTGCGAGATATCTTTAAAGCTACTTTTATAATTTATTTGTTCAATAACATTTTATTTCTATAGAAAATTTTGCCAAAATTTTATTTCTATAGAAAATTTTTTAAAAATTGTATTTCTATAGAAAATTTTGTAAAAAGTTTATTTCTAAAAAAAAATTTGGCAAATTTTTATTTCTATGGAACATTTTTTAAGAATTTTATTTCTATAGAAAATTTTATCAAAATTGTATTTCTATAAAAAATTTTGTCAAAAATTTTATTTCTATAGAAAATATTGTCAAAATTGTATTTTTATTGAAAATTTTATCAAAATGCTATTCCTATTTTGTCAAAATTGTATTCCGTTTTGTTTTGTTATTGTTGGTTTATTCTTCAATCATTATTGTTGTTTTTGATTTCAGCTTAAAACCATGCATTGACAAAATACAAACTGTTGGTAAACTACACTTGTAGTTTAGTTAATACATGGTTTTAAGCTGAAATCAAAAACAACAATAATGATTGAAGAATAAACCAACAATAACAAAACGAATGAAGTAAGAGGAAGCACGCTCAAAATAAACCCAGCCAACGCACTCAAATCGATGATTTGAAATTGGCAAAGGACAAGAGAAATGTTTGTACAAAGATTTATTTCGGCAAAAGCCGACTACCATAAACATTTTTTCGGAAGGTTCAAGTGTGGTTCACTTTGGGTTTAGTGAAATACCAGAATTTATTCTGATAATTGGTTGATAGTTTTGCTGTAAGTAGAGGATGCTTCAACTAGTCTATAGGGCTTTGCCCAAATAAATTTGACAAACATTCTTTTCCTCTGTTGGTTAAGCTACACTTGTAGTTTAGCCAATGCATGGTTTTAAGCTGAAATCAAAAACAACAATAATATTTTATTTCTATAGAAAATTGTGTCAAAATTTTATTTCTATAGAAAATTTTTACAAAATATTATTTGTATAGAAAATTTTGCCAAAATTTTATTTCTAAAGAAAAATTTGCCAAATTTTATTTCTATAGAAAATTTTTTAAAATTTTTATTTGTATAGAAAATTTTGTCGAAATTTTATTTCCATAGAAAATTTTATCAAAATTTTATTTCTATAAAAAATTCTGTAAAAATGTTATTTCTATAGAAAATATTGTCAAAATTGTATTTTTATTGAAAATTTTGTCAAAATGTTATTCCTATTTTGTCAAAATTTTATTTTATTTTATTTCGTTTTGTTTTCTTATTGTTTTGTCAAAATGTTATTTCTATAGAAAATTTCGTAAAAATTTGTATGTCTATAGAAAATTTTGTAAACATTTTTATGTCTATAGAAAATCTTGTCAAAATTGTACTTCTATAGAAAATTTTGTCAAAATTTTATTTCTATAGGAAATGTTGTCAAAATTTTATATCTATAAAAAAAATTGTCAACATTTTATTTCTATAGAAAATTTTGCCAACATTTTATTTCTAAAGAAAATTTTGTCAAATTTTATTTCTATAGGAAATTTTATTTCTAAACAAAATTTTGGCAAATTTTTATTTCTATGGAAATTTTTTTAAAAATTTTATTTCTATAGAAAATATTGTCAAAATTTTAGTTTTATTGAAAATTTTGTCAAAATGTTATAAAAAAAAAATTGTCAACATTTTATTTCTATAGAAAATTTTGCCAACATTTTATTTCTAAAGAAAATTTTGTCAAATTTTATTTCTATAGGAAATTTTATTTCTAAACAAAATTTTGGCAAATTTTTATTTCTATGGAAATTTTTTTAAAAATTTTTTTTCTATAGAAAATTTTATCAAAATTTTATTTCTATAAAAAATTTTGTCAAAAATGTTATTTCTATAGAAAATATTGTCAAAATTTTAGTTTTATTGAAAATTTTGTCAAAATGTTATCCCTATTTTGTCAAAATTGTATTTTATTTCGTTTTGTTTCGTTATTGTTGGTTTTGTTCTTCAATCATTATTGTTGTTTTTGATTTCAGCTTAAAACCATGCATTGACTAAACTACAAACTGTTGGTTAAACTACACTTGTAGTTTAGTCAATACATGGTTTTAAGCTGAAATCAAAAACAACAATAATGATTGAAGAATAAACCAACAATAACAAAACGAATGAAGTAAGAGGAAGCATGCTCAAAATAAACCCAGGCAAATTTTGTCAAAATGTTATTTCTATAGAAAATTCCGTAAAAATTTGTATGTCTATAGAAAATATTGTCAAAATTTTTATGTCTATAGAAAATTTTGTCAAAATTCTACTTCTATAGAAAATTTTGTCAAAATTTTATTTCTGTAGGAAATGTTGTCAAAATTTTATATCTATAAAAAAATTTGTCAACATTTTATTTCTATAGAAAATTTTGTCAAAATTTTATTTCTATAGAAAATTTTGTCAAAATATTATTTCTATAGAAAATTTTGTCAAAATTGTATTTCTATAAAAAAAAAAAATTGTTCAATAACATTTTATTTTTATAGAAAATTTTGCCAAAATTTTATTTCTAAAGAATATTATGCCAAATTTTATTTCTATAGAAAATTTTGTAAAAATTTTATTTCTAAAGAAAATTTTGGCAAATTTTTATTTCTATGGGAAATGTTTTAAAAATTTTATTTTTATAAAAACCATGCATTAACTAAACTACAAACTGTTGCTTAAACTACACTTGTAGTTTAGTCAATACATGGTTTTAAGCTGAAATCAAAAACAACAATAACATTTAATTTCTATAGAAAATTTTGCCAACATTTTATTTCTAAAGAAAATTTTGGCAAATTTTTATCTCTATGGAAAATTTTGTCAAAATTTTATTTCTATAGAAAATTTTGTCAACATTTTATTTCTATAGAAAATTTTGTCAACATTTTATTTCTATCGAACATTTCTTCAAAATTTTATTTCTATAGAAAATTTTGTCAAAATTTTATTTCTATATTTCTATTTCAATGCCAATGCCCAAGATCTACAGTCTGACAAATACTACTAAACATAGATCCCCTGGCGTAAGAATGAATTCTCAATTTTCAAAAACTTACCAATAAATTTAAAGCTATACAAATTATAGACTTCAGCCGATTCGATGGTATCCTGAACTAGTTTATCGGTTTGCTCTTGCGGTGCCGTTGCATGATATGACAAACATTCCAGGGCAACTTTCTGTTTAGCCATTAGCTTACAAGCATTCTCATACATTTGGGTATTGTGAATACCTAGACCACAAAATATGGCAAATGCTTCGAATATCGAAGCATCACAATCAGTAAAAGGTACTCCATTGGATTTATTGATCAATTGGGCCACACCAATCACACGTTTCTGGGCATTAACGATGGGCATACAAAGTATAGCCTTAATACAATCGATCTCATTTTCCGCAGTGATTTGATTATGCTCCTGGACCCATTCACGTACATCAGCTATATTTACGGTTTGACTAGTGGTAGCCACAAATTGGGCAATTTGGGCTAAAGTAGAATTGCTTAGATCATTCGAAGTGGGTCTTGAAATATTTGCCGATTGATTAGCTGCTCCCAATTCGAAGAGAACCGTAAAACGGTTATTTGTTATTTGCTGGAATTTAAGAATTTTGAATTCAGTAACATAGTTATAAGGGGTGGGGAGGTGGGCGGTTATTTTCTCTCTTACCTTATCCTCAAAACTATCACTACTACTTAATATGCTACGACTTAGGCGTCTTTGTATTTCATTAGGTTTTTCTATGATTTTTTCTAAATGACTCTGTAATAAAAGCAAAAATACAAAAATATATAATTTTTTATTTTTTCAAAAAAATTAAAGCTCTTTTTCACTTACAGCTTCACAACAATCCAAGTCCACCAAAAATACTGCACATCTTTCACATTTCAAAAGCACTCTGGCCTCGGTCATTATTTTTGTGACCAAACATTCCAAATTATTTTGTTCCTCGAATATACTACGGGCCAAATTCAATAGAATTTGATTACGTCTATACTCCTGGACGGACATTTCAAACAATTGAGCATTTTGTATGCCAATACCACAAAAGGTCAGGTAACGGCGAAATATTTCCACATCATGTTCATCGAATTCCACAGATCCATTGGTTTTATTGATAATCTGTGCCACACCGATTATATCGCCCTCATAATTGCAAATGGGCATTGAGAGTATGGTATTGGTTTTATAGCCAGTCCTTAAATCTATTTCACAATTGAAACGAGCATCTTTATAGGCTTCTTTAATGTTGATCATCTCTTTCGTTTGGGCCACCATGCCGGCAATACCCACTCCAAAGGGTATAATAATTTCTTCGGAACGTGCCTTTTTCACTGCCTCTTTAAGAGCTGAAAATGATATAGAATAAATGCCAAAGAATTAGTAAAGATTTTGATTTTTCACGTGTGATGGAGAAATACAATTTTTTTTAATTTAAAAAATGAAACAAGGATTTTTTTTAATTTTTTCTCTCTCTATGCCCTTTATTTATTTGGATCCAAAGATTTTAACTTTCCTTAAAGATATTGTTTTTTTGTACATGAAATTGGACAGCACTCAATGGTAAGAGGCAGGTATAAAAATATACTGAGCCCGAAATAACGGTCTGCCACTAATCCTAACCTAACCTATGGATATTGGTTTTGATTCCGAAGCAAAGCGGCGGCTTCTTCAAAATAAAGTCATTTTTATACCCTCCACCATAGGATAGGCGTATACTAACTTTGTCATTCCGTTTGCAATATATCGAAATATTGGTCTCAGACTCCAGCTGGGTGAAATTCTCAATCGACCTAGCGATGTACGTCCGTTCGTCCATCATCGGTATTGGTTCAGGTATAGCCCCTGACTCCCAGATTTAACTTACGGAGCCTCTTGGAAGAGCAAAATTTCCTCTCTCTATGCTATTAAAAAAATGTTTTATTTGGATCCAACGATTATAACTTTCCTTTTAACATGGAATCGGACAGCACACAATTAAATGTGAGAAGGTCATCACAGTGGTATAACAAAGGAATACAAATAGTCTATGTGAGCCCGAAATAACGGGTTGTCACTATTCCTATCTTAACCTAAGGATATTGGCTTTGATTCCGAGCCAAAGTGGCGGCTTCTTCAAAATAAAGACATTTTTATACCCTCCACCATACGATGGAGTGTCTACTAACTTTGTCATTCCGTTTGTAAAACATTAAAATATTGGTCTTAGACTCTACGACTTCTGGGTCGTGGTGAAATTCTGAGTCGACTCAGCAAAGTCCGTCCTTCTGTCTGTTGAAATCACGTAACTTCAGAACGAAACAAGCTATCGCCTTGAAGCTATGTACAAGTAGTTGTTATTAATGTAGGCCAGACGGTATTGTAAATGGGCCACATCGGACCTTTTTGAGTTATAGCCCCAAACCGATCGCCAGGTGTGACTTCCGGTGCCTCTTGAAAGAGCAAATTTCATTCGATGCGGTTGTAATTTGATACACATTTTAGTATATGTCCTCTAACAACCGTTCTAAAACTGTTCCATATCGGTCCATTATTATACATAGCGCCTCATATAAACCTCAGCATTGACCTCCGGAGCCTTTTGGAAGATCAAATTTCATCAGATGCAGTAGAAATTTGGTATACGATGTTGGTATATGCCCTCTAACAACCATGCTAAAATTGGCCCAAATCGGTTCATAATTATATATAGCCCCATATAAACCGATTCCCAAATTTGATTTCCGGATTAAATTTGATTTGAAAGATTAAATTTCATCCAATGCAGTTGAAATTTGATACGTGATCCCCAGATTTGAATTCCGGAACTTCTTGGAAGAGCAAATTTCATCCGATTCGCTTCCCAGTAAAAAAAGCGTCGCCAAAAAAGTAGTGAAAATGTTCTCTTTGGATCCGGAAGTAGTGCAAAATTGGCGCAGAAGCGATGAATTTAACATGGGTTTGTCATAGGACGGATGTCCACCATTTCAACAGCCGTTGCACTGAATTTGCCTCACTTCTTACTCTGTGGTTCGAATTCAGTGCTTTGGTGTGAATTAAAAAATGTTGTCATATTTTGACAAATAAATAATTTTTATAATTTTTTATGATTTTTAATGCATTCTAACGCTTGTCTGAAATGTTTGAATTAAAATATTTTGAATAATTCCCAATATTTTTGAATGGATCTAGAATTTTTTTCGACAAAATTTCAATAAGTTGTACCATTTTTTGTAATGCTTACTGTTTTTAACCTTAAAAAAAAATTACCCATTAAAAATAAGAAAAAAGCGAATTATAAATTAAATAATAATTAAAAGAACTTCCTCTGTAGTTAAAAGCACATCTTTGAGAGTACATCTTTTGGAAGTGCTTTTAAAGTTGTACCTTTGGAAGAACTTCCAAATTTTTTGCTGGGTTGTTATGACATATGCGATGTTAGTTAGGGGTGTGCATGTGAGTAATATTTTACTCATGCTCACGCACACTTACAACGCGTAAAATCTTACTCACGCACGATATTTTTGAAAGCACACTCACCCACGAAAAACTTTTAAAAACTCACACTCACGCCCACTCACAATCAGAAATGCCATGATAAAAATATTGTAACTCACGAGACATGTCACGACACACGATTATTTTTGTGAGTAATTTACCTGGAGAAGCCTGAGCATGATTAAAATCGAGAGTGTTATTAAACTCCTAACATCTTAGGTGTCACTGAAATTGTAAGCAAATTCAACTCCTAAGCGTTATTATGTTCGTGAGTCGAAATTCGTTAGACACGCATACTCACGAAGAGATTATTTTCGTGACTTACGCACGATCTTTACTTGCTCAGCAAAAAAATTTGGAAGTTCTTCCAAAGGCACGACTTTAAGAACACTTCCAGTGGATGCACTCCCAATGATGTTCTTTATTTTAACTACCCAGGAAGTTATTTTTATTCAATTTTTTTATAATATGCTTTTTTTCATTCTTTTAATGGGTAATTTCAAATATGTTGAAAACAGAGTAAGAATTCATAAAATGGTAAAAATCATTACAATTTTGTTGAAAAAATTCTAAATCCAATCTGAAAAAAATTGTGTATTTTTGAGGTCAAATGTTTCAGACAAGCGTTAGAATCCATTAAAAATTATAAAAAAAATTTATTTGACAAAATGTCACAGAATTTTTTAATTTACATCCAAAACATAGAATTCGGGTCAAACCTAAAGAGTGATGCAAATTTAGTGCAACGGCTGTAGAAATGGAGGACTTCCGTCCTATGACAAGCCCATGTTAAATTCCTCGCTTCTGCGTCAATTTTGCACCACTTCCGGATCCAAAAAGAACACTTTCATTACTTTTTTGGCGATGCTTTTTTTGCTGGGTTTGTCCAAATGGGTTTCATCCGATCTGGCTGAAATTTGGTACATGTTGTTAGTATATGGTCTCTAACAACCATGCAAAAATTGGTCCACATCGGTCCATAATTATATATAGCCCCCATATAAACCGATCCCTCGATTTGGCTTTTAGAGCCTCTAAGAGAAGCAAATTTCATCCGATCCGGCTGAAATTTGTTACATTGTGTTAGTATATGGTCTTTAACATCAACGCAAAAATTGGTCCACATCGGTTCATAATTATATATAGCCGACATATAAACCGATCCCCAGATTTGACCTCCGGAGTCTCTTGGAAGACCAAAATTCATCTGATTCGGTTAATATTTGGTACGTGTTGTTAATATATGGCCTCAAACACCCATGCAAAAATTGGTCCATAATTATATATAGCCCCCATATAAACCGATCCCCAGATTTGACCTCCGCAGCCCCTTGGAAAAGCAAAATTCATCCGATTCGGTTGAAGTTTGGTACGTGATGTTAGTATATGGTATCCAATAACCATGCAGGAATTGGTTCATATCTGTCCATAATTATATATAGCCCCCCATATAAACCGATCCCCAGATTTGACCTCCGGTGTCTTTTGGAGAAGCAAAATTCATCCGATCTGGTTGAAATTTGGTACGTGGTGGTAGTATATGATATTTAACAACCATGCCAAAAGTGATCCATATCAGTCCATAATCATATATAGCCCCCATATAAACCGATCCCGAGATTTAGTTTTGGAGCCTCTTGGAGGAGCAAATTTCATCCGAGTCAGTTGAAATTTGGTACTTTGTTCTAGTATATGGCCGTTAACAACCATGCCTAACTAGGTCCATATCGGTCTATAGTTATATATAGTCCTCAGATAAATCAATCCCAAATCACACAAAAATTGATCCATATCAAGTTCATAATTGTATATAGCCCCCATATGAGCCACCACCATATTTCAATTCTGGCTCCCTACGTACCGTGCAAAAAGTCTATATCGATTCGTAATTATTTGTAGACTTAACTATACATAACTTTTTTGTCTAATATATACCACGTATGGACTAACTTACAATTTAGAAAACGATGTTAAGAAGTTTTAAGATACCTTGCCATCGGTAAGTATTACCACAACCCAAGTAATTCGATTGTGGATGACAGCCTTTCGTAGAAGTTTCTACGCAATCCATGGTGGAGGGTACATAAGATTCGGCCTGGCCGAACTTACGGCCGTATATACTTGTTTCTTTTCTGAGGAGCACAAAATTAACGACAAATGACATTTTCTTTTGACCCTCTCATTTTTTTTTTCAAAGTAAATAACAATGACTTGAGCTAATCGTTAAAACGCTTCTCATAAATTGGGGTTTATTTTGTCTCAAAGAAAGCGCTTTGCAATTGAGCGAAATTTCGTGTGATTAAAATTTCGATCTGAAGAAAAAAATATTTTCTTTGTATACAAGACCGATATAGCTCATCTTCGAACTTACTTGGCAGACAAAAATCAAAGCTGTATTAAATTTCAGGACGACAGCGCTATTATTAAAGGCTGTAGTGTGATTACAACAACGACAGACGGACAACGTTGTATAGTCTTGGAATTTTATCCTGGTCAAGAATATACTTTATGTAGTCGGAAATCGAAATTTAGATATGTTACAAAGGAATGGCGAACTTTCATGCCTCCATCACCATATATGTGGTTATAATGAAATTCATTCAGAACACACTGCCCTACAACTTTTCATTGACCACCGAACCATTTGGTTTATACATACCTTTTTGTAACATTATTGAACTCTTGATTAATGGATTACAGATAATACTCACGACTACCATATACCATGGATGTGTGTAAAATGGCTTAATAGCTTTTTTAAATGTTATTTTTGCGATAACAAATGAATTATTACTGCTAATGGTTAAATTCCATTTTAAAACGCCCCACGTCTAACCCACCTGAATCCATCGTTGTCCGTTGATCTATTGATGGAGTATTGTCCAATTGGGTGGTAATCGAATAATATCAAATGTCATCAATAAATCATTAACTTTTTAATGGATTTTAATCCTTAAATAGAACCTTTGCGTGCACTTTGCAACAATGACCATTGTCATTTAGCATCATTCACTAGGACGATGATGATGATGATGGCCATGATGATAATGGTCAGGTTTGATTATTTAAATTGGTCCAATGCATTTTAATTCCCATTTTAGTTGAACTATATTTTTTTAATTTTCTTTTGTGCAATTTGCCACTTACGTGTCTTTTGTGTAACATCGAATAGCTTTGCCACTAGATATCGACTGTTGGGAGGTCCTTTAGCCAAAAATAATGAACCACGATCTGCATGTGTTAGAAGGCCCACATTTACCAGTATTTTATGGCATAGCACATCAATATCCAATTCATTGGCAACATCACGTATCAATTCCATAAAGAGTTCACCTTCATCCAGTTCCATTAAATGTTGTCGATTGTCCAGCATCGAGGTGCCACTTGAAGCTGATGAAAACGAGCGATTTTTCTATTAAATGTAAGGACAAAGAAAAAAAGGTAAAAGATGAAAAAAAAATGTGAATAAAAAAGATACCATGGAATATGATGATAATGGAAAAAATGGAAATAGAAATGGGTTTATTTAAGTGGATACCATATTATGTATGTTATGATCACAATATATAAGTCATTTAGTTTATGAATATGAATTTTTCGAATGATGAAATTCATATATTACATATGAATACATTTTTCTACGAGAAAACAAAATCGACAAAATTTTTTATAAAACAAAATATTGACAAAATTTTTAAAGAAATAAAATTTTTAAAAGTGGCATGAAATTATGGCATAAAATTTCTATAGAAATAAAATGTTGCCAAATTTTCTATAGAAATAAAAATTTGACAAAGTTTTTTATAGAAATAAAAGTTTGCCAAAATTTTCTATAGAAATAGTATTTTGACAAATTTGTCTACAGAAATAAAATTTTGACAAAATTTTCTATAGGAATAAAATTCTAACAACATTTTCTACAGAAATAGTATTTTTACAAATTTGTCTAAAGAAATAAAATTTGACAAAATTTTCTATAGATATAAAATTTTAACAAAATTTTCTATAGAAATAAAATATTAACAAAATTTTCTATAGAACTAAAATTTTGACAAATTTTTCTTAGAAATAAAATTTTGACCAAATTTTCTATAGAAATTGTATTTTTACAAATTTGTCTAAAGAAATAAAATTTTGACAAAATTTTCTATAGGAATAAAATTTTAACAACATTTTCTACAGAAATAGTATTTTTACAAATTTGTCTAAGGAAATAAAATTTGACAAAATTTTCTATAGAAATAAAATTTTAACAAAATTTTCTATAGAAATAAAATATTAACAAAATTTTCTATAGAAATAAAATTTTGACAAATTTTTCTATAGAAATAAAATTTTGACAAAATTTTCTATAGAAATTAAATTGTTACAAAATTTTATAGTAACAATTTTGAAAACATTTGCTATAAATTTTGACATAATTGTCTATAGAAATAAAATGTTGACAAAATGTTCTATATAAATAAAATTTTAACAAAATTTTCTATAGAATTAGTATTTTGACAAATTTGTCTAAAACATAAAATTTGACAAAATTTTCTATAGAAATAAAATTTTAACAAATTGTTCTATAGACATAAAATTTTGACAAAAATTTCTACAGAAATAAAATTTTGACAAATGTTTCTATAGAAATAAAATTTTGACAAAATTTTCTATAGAAATTAAATTGTGACAAAATTTTCTATAGAAATAAAATGTTGACAAAATTTTATAGTAATAATTTTGAAAATACAATACATTTTATTTCTATAGACATAATTGTCTATAGAAATAAAATGTTGATACAATTTTCTATAGAATTTTGACAAAATTTTCTATGGAAATAAAATTTTGACAAAATTTTCTATAGAAATAAAGTTTTGAAAAAATTATCTATAGAAATAAAATTTTGACAAAATTTTCTACAGAAATATTTTTTTTTAATTTTTCTAAATTTTGACAAAATTTTCTATAAAACTAAAATTTTGACAAATTTTTCTATAGCAATAAAATTTTGACAACATTATCTATAGAAATAACATTTTGACAACATTTTCTATAGAAATAAAGTTTTGAAAAAATTTTCTATGGAAATAATATTTTGAGAAAATTTTGTACGGAAATATTTTTTTTTTAATTTTTCTATAGAAATTAAATTTTGACAAAATTTTCTATAGAATTAAAATTTTACCAATTTTTTTATAGAAATAAAATTTTGACAATTTTTTTTATAGCAATAAAATTTTGACAACATTGTCTATGCAACTAAAATTTTGACAAAATTTTCTATAGAAACAAAATGTTGACATAATTTTCTATAGAAATAAAATTTTAACAAAATTTTCTATAGAAATAATATTTTACCAATTTTTTTATAGAAATAAAATCTTGACAAATTTTTCTATAGCAATAAAATTTTACAACATTATCTATACAAATAAAATTTTGACAAAATTTTCTATAGAAATAAAATGTTGGCAAAATTTTATAGTAATAATTTTGAAAACATTTGCTATAGAAATAACATTTGACATAATCTTCTATAGACATAAAATTGTGACAAAATTTTTTATAGAAATAAAATTGTGACAAAATTTTATATTAATAATTGTGAAAACATTTACTATAGAAATAAAATTTGACATGATTTTCTATAGACATAAAATTTTGAAAAATTTTCTATAGAAATAAAATGTTGACAAAATTTTCTTTCGAAATAAAATTGTGACAATATTTTCTATAAAAATAAAATTTTGAAAAATTTTCTATAGAAAGAAAAAATTTGACACAATTTTCTATAGAAAAAAAATTGACAAAATTGACAAATAGAAATATAATTTTGATTATTTTTTATAGAAATAAAAATTATATTTTCTTAGTTCGGCTTGAGGTCATGTGAATAAAAACAGATGTTGTTGTTTTTTGAGTTGTATTTTTATATTTAAAATTTTCCAATATTTCGAGACATCTCCGATGCTCGTCTTCAGGGAAATTACTTTAAACAAATTACAACTCAAATAAAAATACAACTCAAAAAACAACAACATCTGTTTTTATTCACATGACCTCAAGCCGAACTAAGAAAATATAATTAAAAGTTTAAAGGTCAACTAATTAAAACAACAGAAATAAAAATTTTAAAGTTTGTTTATACACCCTCAAAAAAAATCGCTTCTCTAACATATGTTCCAAACATATTTTGCAGGAAGCACATATATTATTGGATACCGCCGAAACATTAATATGTTTGTTTTATGTGAGCATATTATATGTTTGGAAGCATTTTGAGTCCAAAAATAGTATATGCTTGGAAGAATTCCCCAAAGAAGATTATATTCATTCCCTCACATATTTTTAACTTCCACGAAATTTTTGAGTTCTTCGCATCTTTTTCTGTAATAGAAATATGCTGTTTTTTTTTTCAAATGTCTATTTTCTTGGTTCCGAATGTCTATTCTCTTTATTCCGAATACTCAATCTACTATTCAAATTAAATAATATTTAGACTTAAGCATACCAAATTTTTGGCCATATTATAAAACAGTTTTCCGAAACAACATACAAGCGGTTTCACAGAAATTGCTCTCATTTCATTCTCTCGATGTGTTATGTTGATATCTTTTTATTCAACCCTCCCGGTTTCCATCTCTATTTCTTTCTCTATACTAACTCTCTCTCTCTCTGTCGCTCTCTGAATAAAGTATCACAACATATGCATGTTTACTCGAAATTTGTAAATTTATATATGTTTACATTCACGCATATTATTTTTATGAAACATTCATGCCCCAAACATAATATATTCTAACATTTTAACATATGTGTCCCAAACATTTTGTGTTAGTTTAGGAACATTACATGTTTGCACTTAAATATATTGTGTTTAAAAATTGTGCCCGAAACACATTTTGTTTATATCGGAACATATGAAAAACATATTTTTCTAACAGTGTAGAAATAAAATTTTGACGATATTTTCTATATAAATAAAATTTTGACAAAATTTTCTAGACAGATAAAATTTTTACTACATTTTCTATAAAGTCAATATGTTTACAAAATTTTAACTTTCGTTCAAGTCGTAATATCCACAACAATGTGATCAAACCCCAAAATAATTTTTTTATTGAAAAGTTTCTTCAAATTTTGGTAGATTATTTTTGGTTCGAGTAGCAATCGTGCTCAGAGGCTGGCGCTGAGCATTAAGAAGGTAAAAAGACGAAAAGTCGAAATCCAAAAATGAACTTTGTGATTGTCAATACAATTCCTACACCCTCAAAAAAAAAATCGCTTCTCCAACATATGTTCCAAACATATTTTGCAGGAAACACATATATTATTGGATATTGCCGAAACATTATTATATTTGTTTTATGTGAACATATTATATGTTTGAAAGCATTTTGAGCCCAAATTTATTATATGCTTGGAAGAATTTTTCCCCCGAGAAGATTGTGCTCATTTCCTCACATAATTTTAACATCCACGAAATTTTTAGTTCTCGGCACCATTTTCTGTATGTTGATATCTTTCGTCAAGCCTCCCGGTTTCCATCTCTATTACTTTCTCTATACTCTCTCTCTCTCTCTGTCGCTCTCTGAATAAAATATCACAACATATATATGTTTATTCGAATTTTGTAAATTTATATGTTTACATTCACACACATTATTTTTATAAAACATTCATGTCCCAAACATAATATATTCTAACATATTAACATATGTGTCTCAAACATTTAGTGTTAGTTTAGGAACATTACATGTTTGCACTTAAATATATTGTGTTTAAAAATTGTGCTCGAAACACATTTTGTTTATATCGGAACCATATCGGAAAACCATATTTTTTTAACAGTGTATATATGGAATCGTAATGGCAATAAAAAAGGTAAACTTTCAACTTTTGCGATTATTTTATAGTTGTCACGATTTTCGACTTTTTGTTCAATTTTTAGTATAACAAGTTCTTCATCATATTCCCTTTCAAATAACACCTCGACTTTTTTATTGGCAATGTCGAAAAATTCGATTTTCTATCTATTTGTCTCCCTATTTAAAAAAGCTCTTTAATTTTCAATGGTATTTTAGTTGAGCATATTTTATTATTCCTCTAATGGAACACGTGCTGACTTTCACAGACATGAGCAGTAATAACCCACTCTAATATACATATCATTGCCACATTAAGATGGATATGACCACGAAAGTATCCCATAATGGTCTTTACATAAATTGTCAAGTGCAACATAAAAAAACAAGCAAAACCAATTTATATACCAAGTTAGGCGCTAGATGGAAACCGTACATTAAGAAATTGAAATTTATCTCTTTCAATATATCTTTTAAACTACAAATGAAAGTTACATGATATTTATTTTAATGGCAGCTCATTATATTAATTTTTATTGGGATTGGTTAGTGATATTATCGTTTCAGTGATTGACATAATTTCTATAAAAACTATCGTCTTAAATGCATCCTTAGTGAAATTTTCTACATCTTTGGCTTGCAATCAATAGTTTTTTTTTGGAACTGCTGTTGTTATGCAACATTATTTGTGTGGTGCAATACACACCTGGCATACATAGAGTCTTGGGATCAACCCATAACCAAAACTTGTGGTGTCACAATAAACTGAACAGTCTAAGTGATCCTAAAATAAAGGGCTGTCAGTATACCTTATCTAAATTAAATTAATGTACACTGAAAAAATATTGACTTACTATGAAAGGTGTTGCAAACGCAATTTACACAATATTAAGGACAAATTTCAAAATTTGTGTCCCTTCGTTAAATACATGTGTCTTCGAACTAAAAGAATTTGTTCTTAAGGTAAAGAAAAACATTTTTGATTTAAAGAAATCGTCATTAAATACCTGATATATACAGTGACGCACACAAGTATTGGCACACCAAACAATTTTGTTTAAAACCCACATTTTAAAAGTGATATGAAGCTATTTTAAATTAAACAAGTATATACGGCCGTAAGTTCGGCCAGGCCGAATCTTATGTACCCTCCACCATGGATTGCGTAGGAACTTCTACTAAAGGCTGTCATCCACAATCGAATTACTTGGGTTGCGATAACACTTGCCGATGGCAAGGTATCGTAAAACTTTTTAACACTGTCTTCTAAATTGTAAGTTAGCCCATACGGGGTATATATTAAACAAAAAAGGACGATTAAATACGTATATAATATAGTTTGACTCAATTTTCTATAGAAATGAAAACTTGACAAAATTTTCTATAGAAATAAAATTGTGACAAAATTTTGTATAGAAATATAAACTTGACAAAATTTTCTATAGAAATAAAATGTTGACAAAATTTTCTATGGAAGTAAAATGTTGACAAAATTTTGTATAGAAATAAAATGTTGACAAAATTTTCTACAGAAATAAATTTTTTACAAAATTTTCTATAAAAATAAAATTTTGACAAAACTTTCTATGGAAATAAAATTTTGACAAAACTTTCTATGGAAATAAAATTTTGACAAATAAACGTTTGACAAAACTTTCTATAGAAATGAAATTTTGACACAACTTTCTATAGTAATAAAATTTGACAAAATTTTCTATGGGAATAAAGTTTTGGTAGATTATTTTTGGCAATATGGACCAATTTTTGTGTAATAAGTCATCGGCTATATATAACTAAAGACCGATATTGACCAATTTTTACATGGCTGTTAGAGGCCATATATTGACAAAATGTACCAAATTTCAACCGCATCGGATGACTTTTGCTATATATAATTATGGACCGATATGGACCAATTTTTGCATGGTTGTTAGATACCATATACTAACACCATGTACCAAATTTCAACTGGATCGGATGAATTTCGCTCCTCCAAGAGGCTCCTGAGGTCAAATCTGGGGATCGGTTTATATGGGAGCTATATATAATTATGAACCGATATGGACCAATTTCTGCATGGTTGTTAGAGACTATATACTAACACCACGTACTAAATTTCAATTGGATCGGATGAATTTTGCTCCTCCAAGAGGCTCCGGAGTTCAAATCTGGGGATCGGTTTATATGGGAGCTATATATAATTATGAACCGATATGGACCAATTTTTGCATGGTTGTTAGAGGCCGTATACTAACATCAGGTACCAAATTTCAACAGGATCGGATGAATTTTGCCCCTCCAAGAGGCTCCGGAGGTCAAATCTGGGGATCGGTTTATATGGGGGCTATATATAATTATGGACCGATATGGACCAATTTTTGCATGGTTGTTAGAGACCGTATACTAACATCAGGTACCACATTTCAACAGGATCGGATGAATTTTTCCCCTCCAAGATGCTCCGGAGGTCAAATCTGGGGATCGGTTTATATGGGGGCTATATATAATTATGGACCGACATGGACCAATTTTTGCATGGGTGTTAGAGACCGTATACTAAGACCACGTACTAAATTTCAACCGGATCGGATGAATTTTGCTCCTCCAAGAGGCTCCGGAGGTCAAATCTGGGGATCGGTTTATATGGGAGCTATATATAATTATGGACCGATATGGACCAATTTTTGCATGGTAGTTAGAGGCCGTATACTAACATCAGGTACCAAATTTCAACCGGATCGGATGAATTTTGCTGCTCCGGGAGGCTCCCCAAGCCAAATTTGGGGATCGGTTTATATGGGGGCTATACGTAAACGTGGTCCGATATGGCCGATTTCCAATACCGTCCGACCTACATCAATAACAACTACTTGTGCCAAGTTTCAAGTCGATAGCTTGTTTCGTTCGGAAGTTAGCGTGATTTCCACAGACGGACGGACAGCCCGACAGACGGACAGAGGGACGGACGGACGGTCATGCTTAGATCGACTCAGAATTTCACCACGACCCAGAATATATATACTTTATGGGGTCTTAGAGCAATATTTCGATGTGTTACAAACGGAATGACAAAGTTAATATACCCCCATCCTATGGTGGAGGGTATAACAAGTATATACGGCCGTAAGTTCGGCCAGGCCGAATCTTATGTATCCTCCACCATGGATTGCGTAGAAACTTCTACGAAAGACTGTCATCCACAAGCGAAATACTTGGGTTGTGGTATCTTAAAACTTCTTAACATCGTTTTCTAAATTGTGAGTTAGTCCATACGTGGTACATATTAGACCAAAATGGTATGTATAGGTAAGTCTACAAATAATTACGAATCGATATGGACTTTTGCACGGTACGTAGAAAGCCAGAATTTAAATATGGGGGCTATATACAATTATGAACTTGATATAGACCAATTTTTGTGTGATTGGGGATCGATTTATCTGAGGGCTATATATAACTATAGACCGATATGGACCTAGTTAGGCATGTTTGTTAACGGCCATATACTAGCTCAATGTACCAAATTTCAACTGACTCGGATGAAATTTGCTCCTCCAAGAGGCTCCAAAACTAAATCTCGGGATCGGTTTATATGGGGGCTATATATGATTACGGACTGATATGGACCACTTTTGGCATGGTTGTTAAATATCATATACGATCACCACGTACCAAATTTCGAGCAGATCGGATGAATTTTGCTTCTCCAAAAGGCACCGGAGGACAAATCTGGGGATCGGTTTATATGGGAGCTATATAAAATTATGGGCTGATATGAACCAATTCCTGCATGGTTGTTGGATACCATATACTAACATCACGTACCAAATTTCAACCGAATGGGAAGAATTTTGCTCTTCCAAGGGGCTCTGGAGGTCAAATCCGGGGATCGGTTTATATGAGGCCTATATATAATTATGGACCGATTTCGACCAATTTTTGCATGGGATCAGAGGCCATATATTAACACCACGTACCAAATTTCAACTGAATTAGATGAATTTTGGTCTTCCAAGAGGCTCCGGAGGTCAAATCTGGTGATCGGTTTATATGTGGGCTATATATAATTATGTATCGATGTGGACCAATTTTTGCATGGTTGTTAGAGACCATATACTAACACCATGCACCAAATTTCAGCCGGATCGGATGAAATTTGCTTCTCTTAGAGGCTCCGCAAGCCAAATCGGGGGATTGGTTTATATGGGGGCTATATATAATTATGGACCGATATGGACCAATTTTTGCATAGTGGTTAGAGACCATATGCTGACACTATGTACCAAATTTGAGCCGGATCGGATGAAATTTGCTTCTCTTAGAGGCTCCGCAAGCCAAATCGGGGGATCGGTTTATTTGGGGGCTATATATAATTATGAACCGATGTGGACCAATGTTTGCATGTTTGGTAGAGATTATATGATAACACCATGTACCAAATTTCAGCCGGGTTGGATGAAATTTGCTTCTCTTAGAGGCTCCGCAAGCCAAATCGGGGGATCGGTTTATATGGGGGCTATATATAATTATGGATCGATGTGGACCAATTTTTGCACGGTTGTTAGAGATCATATGCTGACACCATGTACCAAATTTCAGCCGGATCGGATCAGGGGCTTTATATAATTATGGACCGATGTGGACGAATTTTTGCATGGTTATTAAAGATCATATACCAACACCATGTACCAAATTTCAGCCGGATCGGATGAAATTTGCTTCTCTTAGAGGCCTCGCAAGCCAAATTTGGGGGTCCGTTTATATGGGGGCTATACGTAAAAGTGGACCGATATGACCGATTTGCAATACCATCTACATCAATAACAACTACTTGTGCCAAGTTTCAAGTCAATAGCTTGTTTCGTTCGGAAGTTAGCGTGATTTCAACAGACGGACGGACGGACGGACGGACATGCTCAGATGGACTCAGAATTTCACCACGACCCAGAATATATATACTTTATGGGGTCTTAGAGCAATATTTCGATGTGTTAGAAACGGAATGACAAAGTTAATATACCCCCATCCTATGGTGGAGGGTATAAAAATCCACAAATTCGATTTGAAATAATCATATATAGCTTCTGAAATATTTAAAAAAATATATTTTTTATTTTAAAACATACTTTATATTCAAACGTTCATAACACCCACATTTTTTTATGGGGCTTATGACCGTGATGGGGGAGGACATAAAGTCCAAAATAAAATTGGGAGATTTAACCGCCCCAAGGGAGGTCATAACGCCCAAAAATCATTTTGGGCGATATGTCCGTTAAGGGATATGTCCGGTCGCCACTTAACTACAAGGACAAAACGGCTTCATTGAAAAGTTTATCGACGTTTGGACAAGAAAAAAACTTTATATATTGCTTTGCCTTTCGAATAAACAGAAGATTATGATAAACAAGTAAGGAAAGTCTAAAGTCGGGCGGGGCCGACTATATTATACCCTGCACTACCTTGTAGATCTAAATTTTCGATACCGTATCACATCCGTCAAATGTGTTGGGGGCTATATATAAAGGTTTGTCCCAAATACATACATTTACATATCACTCGATCTGGACAGAATTTGATAGACTTCTACAAAATCTATAGACTCAAAATTTAAGTCGGCTAATGCACTAGGGTGGAACACAATGTTAGTAAAAAAAAATATGGGAAACATTTAAATCTGAAGCAATTTTAAGGAAACTTCGCAAAAGTTTATTTATGAGTTATCGCTCGATATATGTGTATTAGAAGTTTAGGAAAATTAGAGTCATTTTTACAACTTTTCGACTAAGCAGTGGCGATTTTACAAGGAAAATGTTGGTATTTTGACAATTTTTGTCGAAATCAGAAAAACATATATATGGGAGCTATATCTAAATCTGAACCGATTTCAACCACATTTGGCACGCATAGCTACAATGCTAATTCTACTCCCTGTGCAAAATTTCAACTAAATCGGAGTTAAAAATTGGCCTCTGTGGTCATATGAGTGTAAATTGGGAGAAAGCTATATATGGGAGCTATATCTAAATCTGAACCGATTTCAACCAAATTTGGCACGCATTGCTACCATGCTAATTCTACTCCCTGTGCAAAATTTCAACTAAATCGGAGCAAAAAATTGGCCTCTGTGGTCATATGAGTGTAAATCGGGCGAAAGCTATATATGGGAGATATATCCAAATCTGAACCGATTTCAACCAAGCTTGGCACGCATAGTTACAATGCTAATTCTACTTCCTGTGCAAAATTTCAATTAAATCGGAGTAAAAAATTGGCCACTGTGGTCATATGAGTGTAAATCGGGCGAACGATATATATGGGAGCTATATCTAAATCTGAACCAATTTCAATAAAGTTTGGCACACTTGACTATAGTACTAATTGTTCTTCTTGTGCAAAATTTTAAGCAAATTAGGGTAAAACTCTGGCTTCTGGGGCCATATAAGTCCATATCGGGCGAAATATATATATGGGAGCTATATCTAAATCTGAACCGATTTCTTCCAAAATCAATAGGGTTCTATTCTGAGCCAAAACACATACTTGTACCAAATTTGAAGTCGATTGGACTAAAACTGCGACCTAGACATTGATTACAAAAATGTGTTCACGGACAGACGGACATGGCTATATCGACTCAGGAGCCCACCCTGAGCATTTTTGCCAAAGACATCATGTGTCTATCTTGTCTCCTTCTGGGTGTTGCAAACATATGCACTAACTTATAATACCCTGTTCCACAGTGTGGCGCAGGGTATAACAAATGCTAGTTTTACCTCTTCTTCCAGTATATGAAATAAAAACAGGATTCGATATATGTCAATAAGAGGCATATCTATTAAATATTTTTAAAAAATCCACAAATTGGATTATCTGAAATAATCATGTACAGCTTTTGAAATATTTAAAAAAATATATATTTTTTATTTTAGAACATACTTTATATTCAAACGTTCATAACACCCACATTTTTTTATGGGGCTTATGACCGTGATGGGGGAGGACATAAAGCCCAAACTAAAATTGGGCGATTTAACCGCCCTAAGGGAGGTCATAACGCCCAAAAATCATTTTGGGCGATATGTCCGGTCGCCACTTAACTATAAGGACAAAACGGCTACATTGACAAGGTTATCGACTTTATATCGGGGAAATTCGTCTTCTGTGCTAAACAAAATTCCCATTTGCATTTTAACGACATGAAATCTTTGGTCTCACGACAATATTTTATTCAGTGTAGGAGGACTAGATCTTGAAACCACACTAAACCATAGAGAGACCACGAGTAAATCTATTTATTTGACGGATTAAAAAATGTACACCATTGCTTTGCCTTTCGAATAAACAGAAGATTATGATAAAAAAATCGCAATTTGTTTTTCCTGTTTTTTTTTTCTTATTTGGAGACTATCTGATCATCTTCGTAACCCTATGTTCCTTTTATTGCCACTATAGCCACTTTTACACACTCTGTAGGAAACCTTACAGACTATTCGTTGCAAGTGCTGTTGCAATAAAAACACCACAAAACTAAACTAAAGCCACTAAAAAAATGCTACTGTTTCGTCTAGGGTTCACCTTCCTCGACAGTTCTGAAAGCAGATTGTAAACAAATTCTTGGAGAGTGAAAAGACAAAAAAAACAACAACAAAAAGAAATAACAAAAAACACAACACAACCAGATGTTGTTTATACATCACTCATGCCAAAGCATACAAAAGGACAACAACGTTGTAATCGCTGTCCGACATGCAACACGAGCATTTAGACCATTTTGTATTGAAGGAGCGCTCATAAATGTAAATTACAGCAAATAAACTCAAGGGGGTAACTGCTCTTTCTCTCTTTTGGGCCAATTCTCGACAGTTTGCATTCAGTTGCAAATGCAAGAATGTACTAGTGCAACTGGCGGAAACTACTAAACCAGCAAATGTATAATTAAATATTTAGATTTTATCGTCAAGGGTTTTGGTAGTAAGAAACGTTACGAGCACTATGGCAGGACACAGTACGAGAGCTAGTAGTGCACTTCAAGTATAATTGTAATGAACTAAGGTAGCTAAATATTTGGACACTTGGAGTCTAGTGTTAGTGGTGGTTTTGCCTACGTCTACCCTCCCTCCACTTCTGCTTATTATAAATTATTTATATAGCAGTCTTTTGTTGTTAGTTTTGTTGTACAGCCCGTATTGTTTTATTTAATTTTCTAATAAAACGCCATGTTCTCATTAAGACTAGTCTGTTTTTTACTATGATTTCGTGCTAAATTTCGAGGCAAACAAATTGGAGAAAAATTACGAACATTTGTGGTAGGAAAATGAAATAGGAACTCATTTAAATTGTTTGGCTAATTTATGCAGTGCCAATGAAAATGGGTTAGCTCATTGGAATGTGAATGTTAACTAGGCTCGTGTTTAGATTTTGTCTATCGCAATTGGAATTTAATTCTATGATAAATATTACTTTAATATTAAAAGGATTTATAGTTTGCTTAATATACCAAAAACCACAACTATGGCTATTTATTTAGCTTTTGTGAATACATGGTTGTTTACAAAATAAACAAATTTATTATTGTTAACAGGCATCGTGATTAATTTACTATGTAGGGCAAAAAAATAAAACAAATGGGATATAAATTTAAAAAATGATTACATTTGAAGGTTAGAAAATTTTCAATAGAGGAATTTTCAATAAAGAACTCCAAACATACTAGAAAAATATAATGGCAAAAAATAGTCTGCCATTTCTAAGGAGGACAAGTGATGAATAGGGGATATATGTGTTTTCTTTCGTCTTGTTTCCGAAAGAATTGCTATTTTCTTTCGGAAACAAGACGAAAGAAAACACATATATCCCCTATTCTAGGGTGTTTCAAGATGAGCCAAATCCAACAAGAAATGGTCGAGCGCCAACCTCTTTTTTTTGTTTTTGGGAACATTGACATGTCACTACTAGAACAAAGTCAATTCTGACTGGCTGTTAGCCAGTCGTCTTTCCAGAAATGAGGAAAACCAACATCTGAAGAAGGATCACTCTTCACTATGATAACGCAAGCTCTCACACATCGACTCACTGAAAACATTAATTAATAATAATCATCGGCCGTATAAGCCAAAAATAATCTACCAAAATTTGAATAAATTTTTTTCACAAAAATCTACCGTATTTAAGAAAATTAATTTTGAAGAATGTTTTTTTTTTTAATTTTATTTCTATAGATAATTTTGTCAACATTTTATTTCTATAGAAAGTTTTGTCAAAATTTTATTTCTATAGAAAATTTTGTCAACATTTTATTTCTATAGAAAGTTTTGTCAAAATTTGATTTCTATAGAAATTTTGTCAAGATATTAATTCTATAGAAATTTTGTCAAAATTTTACTTCTATAGAAAATTTTGTCAAAATTTTATTTCTATAGAAAATTTTGTCAACATTTTATTTCTATAGAAAATTTTGTAAAAATTTTATTTCTATAGAAATTTTTGTCAAGATGTTAATTCTATAGAAATTTTGTCAAAATTTTATTTCTATAGACAATTTTGTCAAAATTTTATTTCTATAGAAGATTTTGTCAAAATTTTATTTATATAGAAATTTTTGACAAAATTTCATTTCTATAGAAAATTTTGTCAAATTTTTATTTCTGTAGAAAATTTTTTGTCAAAATTGTATTTCTATAGAAAATTTTGTCAAAATTTTATTTCTATAAAAGATTTTGTCAAAATTTTATTTATATAGAAAATTTTGTCAAAATTTTATTCGTATAGAGAGTTGTGTCAAAATTTAATTTCTATAGAAAATTTTGTTCAAATCTTGTTTTTATAGAAAATTTTGTTAAAATCTTGTTTTTATAGAAAATTTTGTCAAAATCTTATTTCGATAGAAAATTTTGTAAATTTGTTTTTATATAGAAAATTTTGTCAAAATTTTATTTCTATAGAAAATTTTTGACAAAATTTCATTTCTATAGAAAGTTTGTAAAAATTTCATTTCTATAGAAATTTTGTCAAATTTTTATTTCTGTAGAAAATTTTTTGTCAAAATGTTATTTCTATAGAAAATTTTGTCAATTTTTTTTTTATAGAAAATTTTGTCAAAATTTTATTTTTGTCGAAAATTTTGTCAAAATTTTATTTCTATAGAAAATTTTGTCAAAATTTTATTTCTATAAAAAAAAATTTTATTTCTATAGAAAATTTTGTTAAAATCTTGTTTTTATAGAAAAATTTGTTAAAATCTTGTTTTTATAGAAATTTTGTCAAAATATTATTTTTGTAGAAAATTTTGTCAACATTTGTTAATAGAAAATTTTGTGAAAATTTATTTCCATAGAAACTTTTTTTTTCAAAATTTCATTTCTATAGAAAATTTTGCCAAATTTCATTTCTATAGAAAATGTTGTCAAATTTTTATTTCTGTAGAAAATACTTTGACAAAATTTTATTTCTGCAGAAAATTTTGTCAAAATTTTATTTTTATAGAAAAATAAAATTTTCTATAGAAATACAATTTTGTCAAAATTTTATTTGTATAGAGAGTTGTGTCAAAATTTTATTTCTATAGAAAATTTTGTCAAAATTATATTTCTATAGAAATTTTTGTCAAAATTTTATTTTTATAGAAATTTTTGTCAAAATGTTGGTATAGAAAATGTTGTCAACATTTTATTTTTGTCAAAATTTTTTTTCTATTGAAAATTTTGTCAAAAATTTTTTATAGAAATTTTTGTCAAAATTGTATTTCTATAGCAAATTTTGTCAAAATTTTTTTTCAATAGACAAGTTTGTCAAAATTTTAATTCTAAAGAAAATTTTGTCAAAATTTTATTTTTGAAGAAATTTTTGTCAAAATTTCATTTCAATGGAAAATTTTGTAAAAATTTCATTTCTATAGCAAATTTTGTCAAAATTTTATTTCAATAGACAAGTTTGTCAAAATCTTAATTCTAAAGAAAATTCAGTGATAAGAGAGAAGTTCACCAATGTGGTATCACAATGGACTGAATAGTCTAACATAAGTGAGCCTGATACATCTGGCTGCCACCTAACCTAATCTAACCTGTAGAAAATTTCGTAAAAATTTTATTTTTATAGAAAATTTCGTCAAAATTTTATTTTTATAGAAAATTTTGTTAAAATCTTGTTTTTATAGAAAATTTTGTCTAAATTTTATTTCTATAGAAATTTTTTTGTTTTCCGGCTTGATGCCTGCTTCGACCGAACACCAACAAGGTTTTCAGCGGTGGATTATCCCACCTCAGTAATGCTGGTGACATTTCTGAGGGTTTCAAAGCTTCTCTAAGTGGTTTCTGTGCAATTTGGAACGCCATTCGGACTCGGCTATAAAAAGGAGGTCCCTTGTCATTGAGCTTAACATGGAATTGGGCAGCGCTCAGTGATAAGAGAGAAGTTCACCAATGTGGTATCGCAAGGACTGAATAGTCTAACAGAAGTGAGCCTGATACATCTGGTTGCCACCTAACCTAATCTAACCTATAGAAAATTTCGTAAAAATTTAATTTTTATAGAAAATTTTGTCAAAATTTTATTTGTATAGAGAGTTTAGTCAAAATTTTATTTCTATAGAAAATTTTGTTAATTGCCATAGACATTTTTTTTCAAAATTTCATTTCTATATAAAATTTTGCCAAATTTCATTTCTATAGAAAATGTTGTCAAAATTTTATTTCTATAGAAATAAATTTATTTCTAAAGAAAATTTTGTAAAAATTTTATTTCTATGGAAAATTTTGTCAAACATTTATTTCTATGGAAATTTTTTCAAAATAGTATTTAAATAAAAATTAAAGGACATCTTAGTTGGAGAAGAAAAACATCTACCAAAATATCAAGAGTTCTACTAATCTACCAAACAGTAAAATATCTACCATTTCTGATAGAATTCTACCAACTGAGGCAACCGTGCCCCAGTGATTTCTTTGTATACCCGTAAAATAAAAGGAGAGATCAACAGATTTCGACCCTTGAAGAACCGGTTGATGCATTCAGAAAGCATATATTGGAGATACCTTAATCAGAATGGCAAAAGTGCCTCGAATCTTGATTCAAACTCATGCAAAAGTGTATAATTTTAATGGAACAATATATTGAAAAACAATAAAGCGATTTTCCATGAATAATATTTTTTGTGTTCTAATCTCGAAATATAAGAGACAACCGTCGTAATATTTATACATTTTTATATATTGCCATATAAACACCAATGGCCATATCCTTGACACGCTGTCTCATGCTTTCATGGCATTGTTTTTATCGCATAAGAGATTATGCAATTGAAATGTCTGAGTGTGTATTTAAGAGGTCCATGGACTCCTAACGTATACGTATTATTTTTATTTACACAGGCAGCATTCGTCATACGCAATGGTGGACAAGAAGAACAAAATTTATTAAATCCCAGCAAAGAAAAAAATTGCAAGTTGTTCCATAAACATTTCTTTTTAAGAGCATCCCCGGATCCTCCATCAATTTTTCCCCACTTCCAGTGAAGTTCTTTTTGATCAGTCTCAGAAAATACGCTACTTGGTGGTTTAAAGTGAACATTTAAATTTTGGGTAAAAAAGGGATTAGAAAATCAACGAAAAAAAAAAAATCAAATATTGAAAATAAAATTAAAAATTTCAATCCCTGCGGAAATTTGAATCTGTGCCTATTGACTTTTCGACTTCTACGGAAGTTCTTTTGAGAAGGTTTTGGAAATTACTATGTTAGAATTCAATTCAATTGAGTTTAAATGAAAAAAATATATTTTTAGAAAAATATACGTCAAAAACAAGCAAGGAAAGTCTAAAGTCGGGTGGGACCGACTATATTATACCCTGCACCACATTCACTTTTTCGATACCATATCAAATCCGTCTAATGTGTTGGGTGCTATATATAAAAGTTTTTGTTCCCATTTTTTTAGACTTGTACAATATCTATAGACTTAAAATTTAAGTCGGCTAATGGGAAACTTTGAAATCTGAAGCAATTTTTCGACAACTTCGCAAAAGTGTATTTATGATTTATCGGTCGATAGGAAAATTGGAGTCATTTTTAGAAGTTTTCGACTTAGAAATGGCGATTTTACAAGGAAAATGTTGGTATTTTGGCCATTTTTCCCGAAATCAGAAAACATATATCTAACTCTGAACCGATTTCAAGTAAATTTGGCACGCATAGTTACTATGTTAATTTTACTCCATATGCAAAATATCACTTAAATTGGATTACAAATTTGACTTCTGTGGTCATAGGAGTATAAATCGGACGAAAAATATATATGGGAGCTATATTTAAATCTGAACCGATTTCAACCAAAATTGGCGAGGACGTTAATTCTACTAGCTGTACAAAATTTTAAGCAAATCAGGGTTAAACTGTAAGTTCATATCGGGCGAAAGATATATATGGGAGCTATATCTACCTCTGCACCGATTTCAACCAAATTCGGCACTACATTATCACTTGCACTCATTGTGCAAAATTTCAAGCAAATCAGGCTGAAATTCTGGCTTCTGGGTCCATATTAGTACGTATCGGGCGTAAGATATATGGGAGATATAACTTAAACTGAACCGATTTCGTTAAAAATCAATAGGGTTCTATTATGACCCAAATACTTGTGCCAAACTTGAATTCGATTGTACTAAAATAGCGACCTAGACTTTGATTACAAAAATGTGTTCACAGACAGACGGACGGACATAGTTAGATCGACTCAGGGCCAGACCCTGAGAAATATTGCGACATCATATGTCTAACTCGTTTCCTTATGGGTGTCGCAAACATATGCACTAACTTATAATACCATGTTCCACAGTGTGGCCCAGGGTATAAAAATGAAATTGGCGAAAAAACAATTTTTTTCGTTTTTAAATTTCTTCTTTCAAACGAACTTCTAAGGTACAACTTCTAAAACAATGCCAAGGATCCGAATGACATACAGTGGATATGCATATCAACATATTTTTTTCTTTCTATGAAAGCTGAGGTGTTTTCCTCTATGTTTGCAAATTTGTGGATCCCCAGTGAGTCCACGGGCTGAGCTGTAGGCGTTGAAAGTTGGTCACCTCGGGGGTATTAAATTTTGTTTTAGCTGTCAAATCCGCAATTTTGATCCGATTTCGATGATTTTTTCTTTTTGCTTCTAAGATTCATAGAATTTTGTATGTAATGTAGTTAAGAAGGAAAATTACGAATCCACTCAAAAACGGTTAAAAATACTGACCCCACTTTGCCAAAATTGTACAAAAAAAAACAAAAAAATAAATTGTGGGAACCATATCTTGCACCCAGAGAAGGAATATGATCACCTCAAACATGTTTCAAGAGCAAAATGTTATTTTTGGACGGGGAACATGTAACATGTTTGTCGAAACCAAGTTATTTTCTCGGAAACTATGTATCTGATTTCGGCAACCATGTATATGTTTAACGAGAAAACAACATTTTTTCCCAAAAAACTGTTCCATGTTCTTCGTCCAAAAATAGCTTTTCGCTCATGAAACATGTTTGAGGTGATCATATTGCTTCTCAGCATGTGCGAACAGTAAAAGATAATCGCAAACGCACGCGAAGTTTTTTTGTATAGATTTACGAGTTCTATACAGGAAAGATCGTTCAAAAGTTGCAGAATTATTTCCAAACCAAGTGAGTAAAGTAGAAAGTCGGGCGATGCCCTACTGAATTAGTAAATATAAGCATTTGTGGGGAATCATTGGTACAGGTTTTGGAGATTTCCATATTTAAGAACATAAAGGGGGGGTATATGTTTATGGGAGTCTTGTCACAATCTGAGCAATGTCTGATATTCGGAGCTATATTTATTTATTTTGTACCTTAAGAGTTAGTATGCCACTAATATTGAGTCCATTATTAAAAAAGAGGAAATCGGCCAATTAGTTGTGGGTAATAAATCCAAATTTGTAAAAATCGGGCCATATTATTATGTAAAAGCTACATTTAAGTCTAAATACGATCAGCTAGTACATTTATTAACCAATGTTATTCATTTGAATAACATTGGTTAATAAATGAGAGTAACATATTATGGCCAAATATGCCAAAATCGAGCGATTTATATATATTGGACCTATATCTAAATCTGAACCAATTCATATAAAATTTTGCAGGTATGATTGATACCACAGAAGGTTACCTTGTGTAAAATTTGAGTACGATCAGTTAATAAATGAGGCCCCTATGGTCAAAAATAAGGTTATTAGGGGCAAATTTTTCAAAATCGGGCGATACATATATATGGGAGCTATATCTAAATCTGAACCGATTTCGATGAAATTTTTCACATACAGTTAATGATATAGAAGATTACATTTTACCTACTGTGGGTACGATCGGTTGATAAATAAGGGTTTTATGCCAAATTAGGCAAAAACGGGCGATACTATATATATATGGGAGTTATTTTAAATCTGAACCGATTTCGATGATTTTCAGCACATATTGTCAGTACCATAAAAGATTAGAGTAAGCCAAGTTTGAGTAAGATCGCTTAAAAAATAAGGTTTTTATGGCCAAATTTGGGAAATCGGGAGATAAATATATATGGGAGCTATATCTAAATCTGAACCGATTTCGATGAAATTTTGCAGACTTAAAGGGAAAAGTTTACTTTGTGCAAAATTTGATGACGATCGGTTTGTAAAAAAGCGCAACGTGACTCCATTTGTTGAAATCGGGCGATACATATATATGGGAGCTATATCTAAATTTGATCCGATTTCTTCCAAATTCAATAGCGTTCGTCCTTGTACCCACCTTGTACCTTGTACCAAATTTCATCCCAAACGGTTAATAATTGCGACCGGAATCCTGTGAACAACAAATACATGGACAGACGGACGGACGGACGGACACCAAGCGCTAGATCGACTCAGGAGGTGGTTCTGAGTCGATCGGTATATATTTTATGGGGTCTAAAATCAATATTTCTGGTAGGCACATTTTTTGGCCGATCAAATTTATTATACCCTGACCACTATGTGGTTTAAGGTATAAACAAGTATATACGGCCGTAAGTTCGGCCAGGCCGAAGCTTATGTACCCTCCATCATGGATTGCGTAGAAACTTCTTCTAAACACTGCCATCCAGAATCGAATTACTTAAGTTGCGGTAACGCTTGCCGATGGCAATGTATCTTAAAACCTCCTAACACCATCTTCTAAATTGTATGTAAGTCCATACGTGGTATATATTAAATCAAAAAAGATCGATCCAATACGTATATAATTCAGTTTGACAAAGTAGACATAAAATTTTTACAAAATTTTCTACAGAAATAAAATTTTAACAAAATTTTCTATAGAAATATAAAAAGAAAAAAAAAATCTACAGAAATAAAATTTTAACAAAATTTTCTATAGAAATAAACTTTTGACAAAATTTTCTATAGAAATAAAATCTTGGTAGATTATTTTTGGCTCGAGTGGCAACCATGACTATGAACCGAATAAAATTTGAACTAAATTTTCTATAGAAATAAAATTTTGACAATGATGAAAATTTTATTATGAACCGAATAAAATTTTAACAAAAATTTCTCTAGAAATAAAATTTTGACAAATTTTCTATAGAAATAAAATTTTGACAAAAGTTTCTATAGAAATAAAATTTTGGTAGACTATTTTTGGCTCTAGTGGCAACCATGATTATGAACCGATATGGACCAATTTTTGTGTGATTGGACCAATTTTGGTATGGTTGTTAGCGACCATATACTAACACCACATTCCTAATTTGAACCGGATCGGATGAATTTTGCTCCTCCAAGAGGCTCCGGAGGTCAAATCTGGAGAACGTTTTATATGGGGGCTATATATAATTATGGACCGATATGGACCAATTCTGGCACGCTTGTTAAAGATCATATACCAACACCATGTTCCAAATTACAACCGGATTGGATGGAATTTGCTTCTCTTGGAGACTTCGCAAGCCAAATCTGGGGATCGGTTTATATGGTGGCTATATATAATTATGAACCGATGTGGACCAATTTTTGCACGGTTGTTAGAGACCATATACCAACACCATGTACCGATTTTCAGCCGGATCGGATGAAATTTGCTTCTCTTTGAGGCTCCGCAAGCCAAATCTAGGGATCGGTTTATATGGTGGCTATATATAATTATGAACCGATGTGGACCAATTTTTGCACGGTTGTTAGAGACCATATACCAACACCATGTACCGATTTTCAGCCGGATCGGATGAAATTTGCTTCTCTTTGAGGCTCCGCAAGCCAAATCTGGGGATCGGTTTATATGGGGGCTATATATAATTATGGACCGATGTGGACCAATTTTTGCATGATTGTTAGAGACCATATACCAACACCATGTACCAAATTTCAGCCGGATCGGATGAAATATGCTTCTCTTAGAGGCTCCACAAGCCAAATCTGGGGATCGGTTTATATGGGGGCTATATATAATTATAGACCGATGTGGACCAATTTTTGCATGGTTGTTAGAGACCATATACCAACACCATGTACCAAATTTCAGCCGGATCGGATGAAATTTGCTTCTCTTTTAGGCTCCGCAAGCCATATCTGGGGATCGGTTTATATGGATGCTATATATAATTATGAACCGATGTGGACGAATTTTTGCATGGTTGTTAGATACCATATACCAACACCATGTACCAAATTTCAGCCGGATCGGATGAAATATGCTTCTGTTAGAGGCTCCACAAGCCAAATCTGAGGGTCCCTTTATATGGGGGCTATACGTAAAAGTGGACCGATATGGCCTATTTTCAATACCATCCGACCTACATCGATAACAACTACTTGTGCCAAGTTTCAAGTCGATAGCTTGTTTCGTTCGGAAGTTAGCGTGATTTCAACAGACGGACGGACGGACATGCTTAGATCGACTCAGAATTTCACCACGACCCAGAATATATATACTTTATGGGGTCTTAGAGCAATATTTCGATGTGTTACAAACGGAATGACAAAGTTAATATACCCCCATCCTATGATGGAGGGTATAAAAAAGCGATTTGGAACCACTGTGTGCCAGCCCGTGTAAAATTCTTTGTATGTGATCTAATTTTGCACTACTTGCGGATCACAAGTTGGGGATTTTGTGGCGTTTGAGAACCATATAAAAGTTTGTTGCCACTTAACTTTGTTCTCGGCTAGAAAACTCTCTTTCACAAAGAACAAGTACGTAGCTTGTGAGAAAATTTAATGCTCTCAATAATCATAATATAATATGTTAATATATATTATATAGTAATATATTATAAAATATTTTCAAAATACAAATTATTTAAAAAAAAAAAAAAATATTTTCCCATTATAAAATTCCAAATTCCCTCCACAACTTAAACCAATCAATTATTTTTCTAAATTTATTTAGTAATATTCTAAATTTATTGAATAACAATAACAAAATATGATATATATATTTCGGGAAATTGATACAATTTCTTAAGTGTTGTGTTGTTCAATCAACCAATTGTTATGGTAGGTCTACGAATTCGTCGAACTTTTGGCTTTTTATTTTTCTTAGCCAATTTCTTTAATGTTCTTACAATGGGACCTTTGATCTTACGTTTATATCCTGTCACTTTGATATTTTTTATTGTAACTTTTTTCTTTGTGACATTTGTACTATTGCCTTGAGCAAAGGTTGAATCCAATGAGGTTGATATTAGAAAAATGGCAAAAATAATTGCCACTATAAATATTCTTAAATCCATTGTGGACTGTTGTAAATGCTTTCTATGGAACGACTACAAGTATTATGTCTAGGGTAGACTACATATATTGCTGTTTCGCTGGATCTGGAGAATTAAATTAAAACGTGTATGTGTATATATGAATTTATATTTGAATAAGATGACATGAGTTTCTGTACCCATCTGCTAAGCAATTGAAAATATTTTATTTTAAATATTTATGATAATGCTTATGGTGGTATATTCTATTTTATATGTACTCAGATGGGTTTTTGAAGCATTTGCATAACCTTGATGATATTCGCAAATGATATGAAATAAATATTTGTGGTTAGAAAAAAAGGTGAAATTTTATATTATTTGGCATATTTTCATTTATCGGATTGAAAATATTAGTGTCGTAAAACTTTCGCATAGAATCATGGAGACAAACTTGAAATGATCATAAATGCATAAGATAAAAATATGGTCGCTTCAAAAAAATTCGAGTGCATTGTCTCACTGCATTATCTCTCTATCTCTTCCCACCTCAGTAATGCTGGTGACATTTCTGAATGTTTCAAAGCTTTTCTAAGTGGTTTCACTGCAATGTGGAACGTCATTCGAACTCGGAGGTCCCTTGTCAATGAGCTTAACATGGAATCGGGCAGTACTCAATGATAAGAGAGAAGTTCACCACTGTGGTATCACAATGGACTGAATATGCTAAGTGATCCTGATACATCGGGCTGCGACCTAACCTACACACAAAAATTTTTTTTCTGATTCACTCACGAAATTAATTGATCCAATTAATTTTTAATTGAAATGTCTTCAATCACAGAAATGATAGTATCAATTAAAAAATTAATTGAAGGTCAATTAAAAAGTTAATTGATTCAATTAAAAAATTAATTGATACTATTATTATACCCACCACCATAGGATGGGGGGTATATTAACTTTGTCATTCCGTTTGTAACACATCGAAATATTGCTCTAAGACCCCATAAATATATATATATTCTGGGTCGTGGTGAAATTCTGAGTCGATCTGAGCATGTCCGTCCGTCCGTCTGTTGAAATCACGCTAACTTCCGAACGAAACAAGCTATCGACTTGAAACTTGGCACAAGTAGTTGTTATTGATGTAGGTCGGATGGTATTGCAAATGGGCCATATCGGTCCACTTTTACGTATAGCCCCCATATAAACGGACCCCAAAATTTGGCTTGCGAGGCCCCTAAGAGAAGCAAATTTCATCCGATCCGGCTGAAATTTGGTACATGGTGTTAGTATATGGTCTCTAACAACCATGCAAAAATTGGTCCACATCGGTTCATAATTATATATAGCCCCCATATAAACCGATCCCCCGATTTGGTTTGCGAGGCCTCTAAGAGAAGCAAATTTCATCCGATCCGGCTGAAATTTGGTACGTGATGTTAGTATATGGTCTCCAACAACCATGCAAAAATTGGTCGACATCGGTCCATAATTATATATAGCCCCCATATAAACCGATCCCCCGATTTGGCTTGCGCGGCCGCTAAGAGAAGCAAATTTCATCCGATCCAGCTGAAATTTTGTACGTGATGTTAGTATATTGTCTTTAACAACCATGCAAAAATTGGTCCACATCGGTTCATAATTATATATAGCCCCCATATAAACCGATCACCAGATTTGACCTCCGGAACCTCTTGGAAGACCAAAATTCATCTGATTCAGTTGAAATTTGGTATGTGGTGTTAATATATGGCCTCAAACTCCCATGCAAAAATTGGTCGATATCGGTCCATAGTTATATATAGGCCCCATATAAACCGATCCCCAGATTTGACCTCCAGAGCCCCTTGGAAGAGCAAAATTCTTGCCATTCGGTTGAAATTTGGTACGTGATGTTAGTATATGGTATCCAACAACCATGCAGGAATTGGTTCATATCAGTCCATAATTATATATAGCCCCCATATAAACCGATCCCCAGATTTTACCTCCAGTGCCTTTTGGAGAAGCAAAATTCATCCGATCTGGTTGAAATTTGGTACGTGGTGGTAGTATATGATATTTAACAACCATGCCAAAAGGGGTCCATATCAGTCCATAATCATATATAGCCCTCCATATAAACCGATCCCGAGATTTGGTTTTGGAGCCTCTTGGAGGAGTAAATTTCATCCGAGTCAGTTGAAATTTGGTACATTGTGTTAGTTATGATCGTCTATAGTTATATATAGCCCTCAGATAAATCGATCCCCAATCACACAAAAATTGGTCCATATCAAGTTCATAATTGTATATAGCCCCCATATAAGCGACCCTCATATTTCCATTCTGGCTCTCTAAGTACCGTGCAAAAGTTCATATCGATTCGTAATTATTTGTAGACTTACCTATACATAACTTTTTTGTCTAATATATACCATGTATGGACTAAATCACAGTCTTTCGTAGAAGTTTCTACGCAATCCATGGTGGTGGGTACATAAGATTCGGCCTGGCCGAACTTGCGGCCATATGTACTTGTTTTTGTAATTGATTTTTGTTTCAATTCAAAAATTTGTTGAAACAATTAAATTTTTAATTGAATATTTTTTAAAACTCAATTAAAATTTTAATTGGAAAAATTTTCGTGAAATTTTTTTGTGTGTACCCTAACCTCTCTATCTCACTCTACGTGAGGTGTACATCAAGTGTACGAATACCAATTTTGGTTGAGATCGGTTCAGATTTAGATATAACTATGTTATATATCATTCGCCCGTTTTACAGTCATATGACAAAACGGAGGTCAAAATTTCACTGCGACCCAGAAAAAAAGAGCTTCCAAAAAAGTAGTTAAGATCCCCAACTTGTGATCAGGACGTACACACCAAAAAATTTCACGAAAATTTTTTCAATTAAAATTTTAATTGAGTTTTAAAAAATATTCAAATGAAAATTTAATTGATTCAACAAATTTTATAATTGAAACAAAAATCAATCATAAAAATAATAGTATCAATTAATTTTTTAATTGGATCAATTAACTTTTTAATTGACCTTCAATTAATTTTTTAATTGATACTATCATTTCTGTGATTGAAGACATTTCAATTAAAAATTAATTGGATCAATTAATTTCGTGATTGAATCAGAAATAAATTTTTTTGTGTGTAGTGCAAACTTGGATCATCTCCAATTAATTTTAGATGGGCTTGTCATGGGATGGAAGTTCTTCGTTTTCGGATCCTTTGCATTGCTTTAGAACTTTTGCCTAGAAATTTCATTTGAATGAGGAAACTTAAAAAAAACAAAGCAATTTGTTTTCGCCAATTTCCCTTTTTTTATTTTTATCAATATTTTTTATTACTCTTTTATATTTTTAATTATCTAATTTTTAAAATTTGCCAATTTCACTTTTTATACCCTCCACCATAGGATATACCCCCCATCCTATGGTGGAGGGTATAAAAAGTGAAATTGGCGAAAAAATTGAAATTCGAAAATTTTAAAAATTATTCAAATAAATTTGTCATTCCGTTTGTAACACATCGAAGTATTGATCTAAGACCCCATAAAGTATACGAGTATATATTCTGGGTCGTGGTGAAATTCTGAGACGATCTAAGAATGTCCGTCCGTCCTTCCGTCCGTCCTTCCGTCACGCTAACTTCCGAACGAAACAAGCTATCAACTTGAAACTTGGCACAAGTAGTTGTTATTGATGTAGGTAGGATGGTATTGCAAATGGGCCATATCGGTCCACTTTTACGTATAGCCCTTATATAAACGGACCCCCAAATTTGGCTTGCATACCCTTTAAGAGAAGCAAATTTCATCCGATCCGGCTGAAATTTGGTACATGGTGTTAGTATATAGTCTCTAACAACCAAGCAAAAATTGGTTAACATAGGCCCCATATAAACCGATTCCCCGATTTGGCTTTGGGAGCCTCTAAGAGAAGCAAATTTCATCCGATCCGGCTGAAATTTGGTACATGGTGTTAGTATATGGTCTTTAACAACCACGCAAAATTTTGGTCCACATTGGTCCATAATTATATATAGCCCCCATATAAACCGATCCCCAGATTTGACCTCTGGAGCCCCTTGGAAGAGCAAAATTCATCCGATTTGGTTGAAATTTGGTACGTGATGTTAGTATATGGTATCCAACAACCATGCAGAAATTGGTTCATATCAGTCTATAATTATATATAACCCCTATATAAACCGATCCCCAGATTTGACCTCCGGTGCCTTTTGGAGAAGCAAAATTCATCCGATCTGGTTGAAATTTGGTACATGGTGGTAGTATATGTTATTTAACATCCATGCAAAAAGTGGTCCATAATCATATATAACCCCCATATAAACCGATCCCGAGATTTGGTTTTGGAGCCTCTTGGTACGTTTAGAAGAAGTTTCTATGCAATCCATGGTGGAGGGTACATAAGCTTCGGCCTGACCGAACTTACGGCCTATATACTTGTTTTTATATAGTACCAACCTTCAAATGATTCGTGTCAAAATTTGACGTCTGTAAGTCAATTAGTTTGTGAGATAGAGCATCTTTTGTGAAGCAACTTTTGTTATTGTGCAAAAACAAAATGGAAAAAAAGAAATTTCGTGTTTTGATAAAATACTGTTTTCTGAAGGGAAAAAATACGGTGGAAACAAAAACTTGGCTTGATAATCAGTTTCCGGTCTCTGCCCCAGGGAAATCAACAATAATTGATTGGTATGCAAAATTCAAGCGTGGTGAAATGAGCACGGAGCACGGTGAACGCAGTGGACGCCCGAAAGAGGTGGTTACATCAAAAAAATCCACAAAATGATTTTGAATGACCGTAAAATGAAGTTGATCGAGATAGCAGAGGCCTTATAGTTATAAAAGGAACGTGTTGGTCATATTATTCATCAATATTTGGATATGCGGAAGCTCCGTGCGAAATGGATACCGCGTCAGCTCACATTTGACCAAAAACAACAACATGTTGATGATTCTAAGCGGTGTTTGCAACTGTTAACTCGTAATACCCCCGAGATTTTCCGTCGATATATGACAATGGATGAAACATAGCTCCATCACTACACTCCTGAGTCCAGTCGACAGTGCCACAAGTCATTGAGAACGATGACAAAAATTCATGAATTGGGCTTCGAATTACTTCCCCACCCACCGTATTCTCCAGATCTGGCCTACAGCGACTTTTTCAGACCTCAAAAGGATGCTCGCAGGGAAAAAATTTGGCTGCAATGAAGAGGTGATCGCCGAAGCTGAGGCCTATTTTGAGGCAAAACCGAAGGAAGGTCGTTATAATCGTTGTATCGCTCTTGAAGGGAACTATGTATGTTGAATAATAAAAACGAATTTTGACAAAAAATGTGTTTTTCTTTGTTAGTCCGGGGACTTATCAGCCAACCTGTTATAAATAAACAAAAACAAACAATTAGAGTAAATTTTTTGTTTCTTTTTTTCTCAAGTGGCGTCCTTTTTTCGATGACTAAAAAATTTTTTTTCATAAAGATCAAAACTTTTTAGGTTGTGAACATGTTCTTTTAAATGGAAGTCAAACATTTTTGAAGAATACTTTAACATTTTAGATCGTGACCATTGTTTTTTGATTCAAACTATATTCTTTTTATCAATATAATAACATTTTACATGAGGACAATTTTATTTTTCTTAGAAACATGTTCACTGAGCAAATATGGTTACAGGTGAAAATAGTACATGGTCGCCGCAAAAATAGCTTCTATCATATTATTTTGCTCTGTGAATATGATTGTGACTATCATGTTTCTTCTCTGCATGTATATGGGCTTTAAAAGAAAGATTTTTTTGCTAACAAAATTGAAATATTTGAGATGGTATCGAACATGTGGATCTACAAAATGGTACAGTTTATATTAAAGTCGGCTTTGTCCGACTTTAGACTTTTCTAACTTGTTTTCACATAGCATAGGTGTCAAATTTAGGAGTCTTTTAACAGGCCCTATAACCATCTGGTTAGCCAGTCAACTGAAATCATTCGAAATTTCAAAGAGTTTACCCTATCGGTTCGCAAAATTTTATTAATTGTTTGTGTTTTACATCATTCATGTTGATCTAATGCATGCTGCGAATAATTTTACTAACGTACTGTACGTTTTTTTCAAACAATGAACATCATTAAAATCTAAATCATATAGCAGAAAAAAAAAACCAAAATCATAAAATATTTTTGTTTTATTTTAAACAGCCTTATAATTTTGTACAATAAAAAAATATATGTATGTATTTTATATTGGAATTTAACAATTGAGCAATAGATAAGTTATCCGAGAACTACAACCTTTGGTCTACGATTTCGACGTACAACTCTTTGTTTGCGACCCTTTTTGGCCGCTCTATTAATAGTGCGAATAATGGGACTTTTAATTTTTCGCTTCACGCCTGCTATCTTCACACCTTTTACGGTAACTTTTCTTCTTTTTATTTGAGTGCCAGTATTGCCGCTGTCGTTCCCGGTACCACCATCACCACCACCACCCGGACCACCGCCATTGCCATTTCCATTGCCATTAGGTTGAGCTGCTGCAAGATCCATGCAAGATGATAAAAGGATGATGGTAACAAATATTGCCAAAAACACAATTTTTAAATCCATTCTGATAGATCGTCTAGATCAAAACGGTACAAATTCAGTAGTGGGATTTTATAAAAATCTACTATATGTTTTAAATAGAAAGCAGTATGACTGTCAATAGTATAACATTAACTAAGTTTCAACAACAAAATATCACTTTGGTTTCTAATATAATGCTAAGAGCGTAGTATTCATTTAAATTTCTGCTTTTTGTTGTTGTTTTGTTGTATGTATTCAGATGGTATGTCTGTGTATAGCTATTTGCCAAAAAAAAAAAAAAAATTTAATTTTATAAAAGCATAACTTTGAACTCAGTATAAAGAATTATAAACAAATATTTGATAGAAAAATAAGAATACAGTTCTCATCTTTATCATCATATCAACAAAGTTCGGGCGGGTTTAATATTATATAAGGTTTGTGGTATTGATTCCGAGCCAAAGATTTGTCGGATTTTCGCTTTTCTTTTGCGATATATTAATGAAGCAATACATATAGAAACAAATGACACTTTTAAAATCCAAAATATAATATAACGGATACTTCAAAGTGAAAAACGTTTTCATAATTCCAGCTTTGGGGCTGTGCTGCCAAACAAGAACTGGTAAAGATTAACAAGTATACGGCCGTAAGATCGGCCAGGCCGAATCTGATGTACCCTCCACCATGGATTGCGTAGAAACTTCTACTACAGACTGTCATCCACAATCGAATTACTTGAGTTGCGGTAACACTTGCTTTTCTATAGAAATACAATTTTGCAAAATTTTCTATAAAAATAAAATTTTGACAAACTTTTCTATAGAAATAAAATTTTTACAAAATTTTCTATAGAAACAAAATTTTGACAAAATTTTCTATAGAAATAAAATTTTGACAAAATTTTCTTTAGAAATAAAATTTTGAAAAAATTTTCTATAGAAATAAAATTTTGAAAAAGTTTCTATAGAAATAAAATTTTGACAAAATTTTCTATTGAAATAAAATCTTGACAAAAAAGTTCTAGAGAAATAAAATTTGTACAAAATTTTCTATAGAAATAAAATTTTGACAAAAGTTTCTATAGAAATAAAATTTTTACAAAATTTTCTATAGAAATAAAATTTTGACAAAATTTTCTATAGAAATAAAATTTTGAAAAAGTTTCTATAGAAATAAAATGTTGACAAAATTTTCTTTAGAAATAAAATTGTGACAAAATTTTCTATACAAATAAATTTACAAAATTTTCTATACAAATAAAATTATGACAAAATTTTCTATACAAATAAAATGTTGACAAAATTTTCTATAGAAATAAAATTTTGCAAAATTTTCTATAGGAATAAAATTTTGCAAAATTTTCTATAAAAATAAATTTTTGACAAACTTTTCTATAGAAATAAAATTTTTACAAAATTTTCTATAGAAACAAAATTTTGACAAAATTTTCCATAGAAATAAAATTTTGACAAAATTTTCTTTAGAAATAAAATTTTGACAAAATTTTCTATAGAAATAAAATTTTGACAAAATTTTCTTTAGAAATAAAATTTTGAAAAAATTTTCTATAGAAATAAAATTTTGAAAAAGTTTCTATAGAAATAAAATTTTGACAAAATTTTCTATTGAAATAAAATCTTGACAAAAATGTTCTAGAGAAATAAAATTTGTACAAAATTTTCTATAGAAATAAAATTTTTACAAAATTTTCTATAGAAATAACATTTTGCAAAATTTTCTATACAAATAAATTTTTTACAAAATTTTCTATAGAAATAAAATTTAAAACCCAGTAAGGAAAGTCTAAAGTCGGGCGGGGCCGACTATATTATACCCTGCACCACTTTGTAGATCTAAATTTTCGATACCATATCACATCCGTCAAATGTGTTGGGGGCTATATATAAAGGTTTGTCCCAAATACATACATTTAAATATCACTCGATCTGGACAGAAATTGATAGACTTCTACAAAATCTATAGACTCAAAATTTAAGTCGGCTAATGCACTAGGGTGGAACATAATGTTAGTAAAAAAATATGGGAAACGTTTAAATCTGAAGCAATTTTAAGGAAACTTCGAAAAAGTTTATTTATGATTTATCGTTCGATATATATGTATTAGAAGTTTAGGAAAATTAGAGTCATTTTTACAACTTTTCGACTAAGCAGTGGCGATTTTACAAGGAAAATGTTGGTATTTTGACCATTTTTGTCGAAATCAGAAAAACATATATATGGGAGCTATATCTAAATCTGAACCGATTTCAACCAAATTTGGCACGCATAGCTACAATGCTAATTCTACTCCCTGTGCAAAATTTCAACTAAATCGGAGTTAAAAATTGGCCTCTGTGGTCATATGAGTGTAAATCGGGCGAAAGCTTTATATGGGAGATATATCCAAATCTGAACCGATTTCAAACAAATTTGGCACGCATAGTTACAACGTTAATTCTACTCCCTGTGCAAAATTTCAACTAAATTGGCGCAAAAAATTGGCCTCTGTGGGCAAATGAGTGTAAATCGGGCGAAAGCTATATATGGGAGCTATATCTAAATCTGAACCGATTTTGCTGATATTTTGCAAGTTTTTCGAGACTCATAAAATATTCGGATGTACGGAATTTGAGGAAGATCGGTTGATATACACGCCAATTATGACCAGATCGGTGAAAAATATATATGGCAGCTATATCTAAATCTGAACCAAAATCAATAGGGATCGTCTTTGAGCCGAAACAGGACCCTATACCAAATTTTAGGACAATCGGACTAAAACTGCGAGCTGTACTTTGCACACAAAAATACGTCAACAGACAGACAGACAGACGGACATCGCTAAATCGACTCAGAATTTAATTCTAAGCCGATCCGTATAGTAAACGATGGGTCTCAGACTTTTCCTTCTTGGCGTTACATACAAATGCACAAACTTATTATACCCTGTACCACAGTAGTGGTGAAGGGTATAAAAATTGTCTATACAAATAAAATGTTGTCAAAATTTTGCTGCAAGTAGATGATGCTGATGAGGAATGTGGTAATTCCGAAACGTGCGTCTATCCAACCATCTTGCAGTCTATAGGGCTTTGCCCAAATAAATTTGACAAACATTCTTTTCCTCTGTTGTTTAAGCTACACTTGTAGTTTAGCCAATACATGGTTTTAAGCTGAAATCAAAAACAACAACAATGATTAAAGAAAAAAAACAACAATAACAATAATTCGTTTTTGTTTTGTTGTATACGAAGCGAAATGAAAAAATTAAAAATCAAATTTGACGTTGGAGTCAAAAATGACCAATGCACGAAATATAGCCCCTGATCAACCACGAACAACGATATGCGTTTCTTTTCGATCGGACTTCAAATGACGACACAGCACAATAAATTGTATTTCGGGGGGTCGTAGGGTGCACGGAAAAAAAAAGTTTTGGTGTTCTGAAATTGTCTTCGAATACACTACAAAACTGGGGGGTGACCGCATCAACTTTTTTTCGTGATCCTATCTAATATACACCTCTGAATATTAGGCTACTTCTTCCTACCTTATTTTATGCCGCTGATATTTTTGCGGGCTTCGGACTACAGAAAACTGCAAACAACATTTAACAATGCTATATCGTATCGTGTATGGTTTCAGAAAATTTGACAGAGTCTCTCATCTTTCGCCGAATGTCCTGAAGTTGCCTCTTGAAAAATATCCCATGTATAAGTCGTTTATTTTTATACCCTCCATCATAGGATGGGGGTATATTAACTTTGTCATTCCGTTTGTAACACATCGAAATATTGCTCTAAGACCCCATAAAGTATATATATTCTGGGTCGTGGTGAAATTCTGAGTCGATCTAAGCATGTCCGTCCATCCGTCCGTCCATCCGTCCGTCCGTCTGTTGAAATCACGCTAACTTCCGAACGAAACAAGCTATCGACTTGAAACTTGGCACAAGTCGTTGTTATCGATGTAGGTCGTTATCGATGTAGGATGGTATTGCAAATGGGCCATATCGGTCTACTTTTACGTATAGCCCCCATATAAACGAACCCCCAAAATTTGGCTTGTGGAGCCTCTAACAGAAGCAAATTTCATCCGATCCGGAAATGAAATTCGGTACATGATGTTGGTATATGGTCTCTAACAACCATGCAAAAATTGGTCCACATCGGTCGATCCCCAGATTTGGCTTGCGGAGCCTCAAAGAGAAGCAAATTTCATCCGATCCGGCTGAAATTTGGTACATGATGTTGGTATATGGTCTCTAACAACCATGAAAAAATTGGTCCACATGGGTCCATAATTATATATGGCGCCCATATAAACCGATCCCCAGATTTGGCTTGCGAAGCCTCAAAGAGAAGCAAATTGCATCCGATCCGGCTGAAATTTGGTACATGGTGTTGGTATATGGTCTCTAACAACCGTGCAAAAATTGGTCCACATCGGTTCATAATTATATATAGCCACCATATAAACCGATCCCCAGATTTGGCTTGCGAAGTCTCCAAGAGAAGCAAATTTCATCCAATCCGGTTGTAATTTGGAACATGGTGTTAGTATATGATCTTCAACAAGCGTGCCAGAATTGGTCCATATCGGTCCATAATTATATATAGCCCCCATATAAAACGTTCTCCAGATTTGACCTCCGGAGCCTCTTGGAGGAGCATAATTCATCCGATCCGGTTCAAATTAGGAATGTGGTGTTAGTATATGGTCGCTAACAACCATACCAAAATTGGTCCAATCACACAAAAATTGGTCCATATCGGTTCATAATCATGGTTGCCGCTAGAGCCAAAAATAGTCTACCAAAATTTTATTTCTATAGAAAATTTTGTCAAAATTTTATTTCTAGAGAAATTTTTGTTAAAATTTTATTCGGTTCATAATAAAATTTTCATCATTGTCAAAATTTTATTTCTATAGAAAATTTTGTTCAAATTTTATTCGGTTCATAGTCATGGTTGCCACTCGAGCCAAAAATAATCTACCAAGATTTTATTTCTATAGAAAATTTTGTCAAAAGTTTATTTCTATAGAAAATTTTGTGAAAATTTCATTTCTATAGAAAATTTTGTTAAAATTTTATTTCTGTACAAAATTTTGTCAACATTTTATGTCTACTTTGTCAAACTGAATTATATACGTATTGGATCGATCTTTTTTGATTTAATATATACCACGTATGGACTTACATACAATTTAGAAGATGGTGTTAGGAGGTTTTAAGATACCTTGCCATCGGCAAGCGTTACCGCAACTTAAGTAATTCGATTGTGGATGGCAGTGTTTAGAAGAAGTTTCTACGCAATCCATGATGAAGGGTACATAAGTTTCGGCCTGGCCGAACTTACGGCCGTATATACTTGCTTTAACATAAAATAATAAGCACATGCAAGCCAACATACTTATATAATAAATTGGATTTTGCCAGATCTTCTCGGGGGAGAACTATTATACAACTAAGCCTGAGAAACACTTCCTGATTCGTACTATCCGTCTCTGGAACCAACTCCCAAATCACATTCAAATTATAAGAATCAAATATAGATTCAAGACAAATGTCATTAAATTCTATAGCGAATCTTGATGCTATCTACTAACAGAGTTCACTATTTCTCAGAGAATACATAAAAAACTCACTTAAATAATTTATATACACATATATTTGTTTTTTTTAATACTTTAATTTTTTTATACCCTGTGCCACACTGTGGAGCAAGGTATTATAAGTTAGTGCATATGTTTGCAATACCCAGAAGGAGACGAGATAGACACATGGTGTCTTTGGCAAATATGCTCAGGGTGGGCTCCTGCGTCGATATAGCCATGTCCGTCTGTCCGTGAACACATTTTTGTAATCAAAGTCTAGGTCGCAGTTTTAGTACAATCGACTTCAAATTTGGCACAAGTATGTGTTTTGGCTCAGAATAGAACCCTGTTGATTTTGGAAGAAATCGGTTCAGATTTAGATATAGCTCCCATATATATCTTTCGCCCGAAATGCACTTATATGGCCCCAGAAGCCAGAGTTTTACCCTAATTTGCTTAAAATTTTGCACAAGAAGAACAATTAGTACTATAATCAAGTGTGCCAAATATTATTGAAATCGGTTCAGATTTAGATATAGCTCCCATATATATCGTTCGCCCGATTTACTCTCATATGAGCCACCGTGGTGCAATGGTTAGCATGCCCGCCTTGCATACACAAGGTCGTGGGTTCGATTCCTGCTTCGACCGAACACCAAAAAGTTTTTCAGCGGTGGATTATCCCACCTCAGTAATGCTGGTGACATTTCTGAGGGTTTCAAAGCTTCTCTAAGTGGTTTCACTGCAATGTGGAACGCCGTTCGGACTCGGCTATAAAAAGGAGGTCCCTTGTCATTGAGCTTAACATGGAATCGGGCAGCACTCAGTGATAAGAGAGAAGTTCACCAATGTGGTATCACAATGGACTGAATAGTCTAAGTGAGCCTGATACATCAGGCTGCCACCTAACCTAACCTAACCTACACTCATATGACCACAGTGGCCAATCTTTTACTCCGATTTAATTGAAATTTTGCATAGGGAGTAGAATTAGCATTGTAGCTATGCGTGCCAAATTTGGTTGAAATCGGCTCAGATTTAGATATATCTCCTATATATAGCTTTCGCCCGATTTACATTCATATGACCACAGAGACCAATTTTTTGCTCCGATTTAATTGAAATTTTGCACAGGGAGTAGAATTAGCATTGTAGCTATGCGTGCCAAATTTATTTGAAATCGGTTCAGATTTAGATATAGCTCCTATATATATGTTTTTCTGATTTCGACAAAAATGGTCAAAATACCAACATTTTCCTTGTAAAATCGCCTCTGCTTAATCGAAAAGTTGTAAAAATGACTCTAATTTTCCTAAACTTCTAATACATATATATCGAACGATAAATCATAAATAAACTTTTGCGAAGTTTCCTTAAAATTGCTTCAGATTTAAATGTTTCCAAATTTGTTTACTAACATTGTGTTCCACCCTAGTGCATTAGCCGACTTACACTTTGAGTCTATAGATTTTGTAGAAGTCTATAAAATGTTGACCAGATCGAGTGATATTTAAATGTATGTATTTGGGACAAACCTTTATATATAGCACCCAGCACATTTGACGGATGTGATATGGTATCTAAAATTTAGATCTACAAAGTGGTGCAGGGTATAATATAGTCGGCCCCGCCCGACGTTAGACTTTCCTTACTTGTTTTTTTAATTTTGTTGTTGTCAAAATTTCAACCAAATTGGGGTAAAACTCTGGCTTCTGGGACCGTATTAGTCCATATCGGGCGAAAGATATATATGGAAGCTATATCTAAATCTGAACCGATATCAATAAAATTTGGCTCATTTGACTATAGTGTGTCTATCTCGTCTCCTTTTGGGTGTTACAAACATATGCACTTACTTATAATACCCTGTTCCACAGTGTGGCGCAGGGTATAAATAGGGGAATAATGCATATTGTACCTTATTATCTTCGAAATGAAAATAATAGTTTTCTCTGCCAATTAAACAATTAAATATAAAGTATTGGTGACAAACACAACCACTAAATTGGAAATAATAATTTCTAATTCGAGTTGGTTGAAAAACTGGGTATTAAGTTTAATTTTACTGAAAACATAAAATGTATGTTTTAAATGTCGTAAAATTATATTTTTACATAACGCGGTAAGTATTATTTCTATTGTTAGTGTAACTTTCCCAAAACTATCGTGTTTGGACGTTCGTTGTAAGAACTAACATATATGCTTCTGTGCAAACATTTTTTGTATTAAAAAATTTATTCACGTAAATATGTTATGTTGTTACATTTTAACATATCCATTGCAAACATAAATTGCTAGTTTTCAAACACAATATTCTTGTACCCACACATATTATGTTAGTTTTTTTTTTGTCCCAAACATCTTATTTTTGTATCCAAACATATAAAAAACACACTTTTTCCTCCGTGTATGTAATAGAAAACAAACAAATAAAAAACATACATACATTAACATATTACATATATAAGCATTTGCAGTGTTTGTATTAACCAACTTTTGCTATTTTCATGACGAAAGGTTACAAATCGAATTGAGTTGCACTGCCAAACCATTAACTTCCCCTAGTTATTCGAAACATTGGAAGGAGGTATGTAAAATATTTTTCGTTAGTTTGTTACATTTTTTTCCCCTTATTTATTAAATTTTACCGATTGGCTTTGATTATTAAACCACACCACGGTTATTAAATTTTTTATTTTATTAGTTTCGGTTTTGGTCTAAGAACAATGCATTTAAATATTAGTTATTTAAGGCTATCCCACCATGAATCACAGAATGGTGGTTTGCCCTTTAGCAGCCTTTTATTTTCTTTTTTGCACAAAACCTCAATGCTCAACATAACCGTTGTGGTTTGAGTGGAAAAATACACGAATCGTGAAAAGCGCAAAGTAAACTTGAGTTGTCGGCAATTAAAACTAAGCGTCAAAATTACTTTTGGCTCTGCAACTATTCTCAGTTTTTATGAAGCATTCGCATAACACCCAAGCACACTGCCACTGCACTTAAAAATGTATGAGAGTATGTGGTTTTGCACGTAGAAAAGAGGCTATGGAAGTGGGAGAGAGAGAGGCAGACGAAATATAGAAGTGTGTTCTTCTCTTACAGCGTAGGAGAAAAGAAAGTGTTTCGTATTACATTGATGTAGATGTGACCATCCATCGCAACTACAAGATGCACTTACGTACGAGGATTTCCACTTACCTTTGAAAATGGAATTCATGCTTCTGAAGCGTGTGTTTGAAGGAGGAAATGTGCATGAAAGAATTTATTTTTAACTTGAGTAGTTTATAATCAGCAATAGCAAAAATAAGATTGGTGTCCGGTACACTGAAGAAAATCTTTTACAATGTTTCTAAATGTGGGATTTTTATGGTAATATATTTGGTAGTAAAAATAGGCGCATAATTTTAGACACCACTTTTGATGTTGCTTAACCAAAATCTAATTTTATCGAAAAAATCTGAAAATGTAACTGAAATTGGAAACATTTTTATGCACCGAAAAAAATATTGTCGTGAGTCTAAAGATTTTATGTCTCTAAAATACGAGTGCAAATTTTGCCAAAAGTCGATAAACTTTTCAATGAAGTTGTGTTGTCCTTATAGTTGAGTGTTTCGAATTAAAAATGGGTATCTTTACAAGAAATATAATTTTAAAGAATAAATCTAAAAATTGAACTGAAATCTGAAATATTTGTATGCACTAAAGAATAAAATACGAATGCAAATTTTGCCTAAATTCGATAAACTTTTCAATGAAGTTGTTTGTTTCGTTAGTTAGTTGAGTGTTTCGAATTAAAAATGGATATTTTTGTATGAAAGAAAATTGTGTTGAAATAAGGTTAACTTTCTGAAAAACTCTTCAAAATGAATGAACTTGTCTTTAAATTTGTTGACGTTCTATATCTATATAAATATGGAACATGTCTTTCAACACTTTGTTCTAAATGAAAGTCAAATAAAGGGTGGTTAAATTGTAAGGGCCGATGTTGAATGTGAACCACACCTAAACGCCAAGTTTTTTTCCGAATTTTATTTGACATTTCTCTATTTCAGACTTACTCAATTTGAACCATGGAGAGATATACAATCCAACAACGTGTTAAAGTTATCCAGACTTATTATGAAAATGGGCGTTCAAATCAAAATGCATATCGTGCACTTCGTGATTTTTTTTGTCAATTTGAACGTCCAAATGTGCGTATAATCGCAAAAATCGTGGAAAAATTCGAGCAAACCGGGTCTGTAGAAGATGTGAGAACACCAGTGCTTGCTCGTACAGCTCGTACTGCAGAAAATATTGCTGCTGTTCGCGATAGTGTGGCTGAAGAGCCGTCCACCTCAACTCGTCGTCGTGTTGAGGTCGTGTCCAACAATTGCACCTCTCACGCTCGTCGTTGACGAACATTATGCATAAAGACTTGTATTTACACGCTTACAAGGTGCAATTGGCTCAAAAACTGAAGCCTCTTGACCATTCCAAACGTCGTGAATGGGCAGAATGGTTCCAAGAAATGGCTACAGTAGATGATCAATTTTCGAAGAAAATCATCTTCAGTGATGAGGCATATTTTCACCTCAGTGGATTCGTCAATAAACAGAATTGCCGCATTTGGGCGAATGAGAATCCAAGAGTGATTGTCGAAAAACCAATGCACCCACAAAGAGTGACTGTTTGGTGCGGTTTATGGGCTGGCGGCATCATCGCGCCGTATTTTTTCCAAAATGAGGCCGGTCAGGCAGTTACTGTGAATGGTGTTCGCTATCGTGAGATGATAACGAACTTTTTATGGCCCGAATTGGAAGATAAGGATGTGGACGATATGTGGTTTCAGCAGGACGGTGCCACTTGCCACACAGCTAACGTAACAATGGCTCTTTTGCGCAACAAATTCAATGGCCGTGTTATCTCACGTAATGGCGATGTCAATTGGCCGCCAAGATCATGTGATTTGACACCGTTGGACTTTTTTCTTTGGGGTTATTTGAAAGAAAAGGTGTACTTCGATAAGCCAGCAACAGTTTAAGAGCTAAAGGATGAGATAATTCGGCACATTAACGGCATAGAACCTCCATTATGCCTCAGCGTCATCGAAAATTTGGACCATCGGATGAAGGTGTGCCACCGAGGTCGCGGCGCCCATTTGGCCGATATTTTGTTCCATACATAATTGAGTAATACCAATATATCATAATACAATAAACTTACAATAATTTCCTAAATAGTTTGTGTTTTATTCAAAATCAACGTCGGCACTTGAAATTTTAACCACCCTATATAAGTAGTCGTTAACAATTTTTTGAAGAACTTTGATAGCAGATGAAGAAAAAAGATGAAGAGATTATTTAAAAGAAAGTTTGTCTTAAAGATACCCTTACTCCAGTTCTTCACTCCATTGCATCGGAATAAATACCAAAGTCATTGGTGACAACGTGTAGAATCAGTGTGACAACGTGTCGGGGTATCGTTAATTTTAGAAATTCTACTACCATTCCAACCAATGACTATTATTAGCTGGTAGGTAAACTATTGTCGTGAGTAAAAGAAAATCATTTGTCCTTTCAGACATGTAATCGTTGGTCTTACGACAATATTATTTTCAGTGTGGAACACGTAAAATGGTATAAGATAACGTTTTCCTGTGCAATATGTATCGCTACTTTTATTCAGTTTTCTCAGTTTAGTTTATGACGCCAAGATGATCGGAATATTATTTATTACACGTAAGTATATCACCGTGGTGCAATGGTTAGCATGTCCACCATGCGAACCCAGTTTCGACCAAATACCGAAAAGTTTTTTAGCGGTGTAATATCCCACCTCAGTAATGCTGGTGACATTTCTGAGGTTTTCAAAGCTTCTCTAAGTGGTTTCACTGGAATGTGGAACGCCGTTCGGACTCGGCTATAAAAAGGAGGTCCCTTGTCATTGAGCTTAACATAGAATCGGGCAGCACTCAGTGACAAGAGAGAATTTCACCACTGTGCTATCATAATGGACTGAATAGTCTAAGTGAGCCTGATTGTCTATTTCCAATATTTGCTGTTCGTTTCGCAATTTTTACGGTGACTTGCGAAACGAATAGCAGCATACGAACTCAAATACAAAATCCCAGAAGATGGTTAGTGACACTAAGCGAAATATTGGAAATAAATATTAAAACAAATCAATAATCGTTTTTTTTATGACCTCAAGTCGATAAAAATTAATAATCGAAATAAATTTTTGAAAAAATTTTCTATAGAAATAAAACTTTGACAATATTTTCTAAGAAATAAAAATTTGACAAAATTTTCTATAGAAATAAAATTTTGAGAATGTTTTCTGTGGAAACAAAATTTGGACAAAATTGTCTATAGAAATAAAAAAATTGGCAAAATTTCCTACAGAAATAAAAAAATTGACAAATTTTTCTATAGAAATAAAATTTTGACAAATTTTCTATATAAATAACATTTTGACAAAATTATCTATGGGAATAATATTTTGAGAATATTTTCTGTAGAACCAAAATTTTCTATAGAAATAAAAAAATAGCAGTGCACTCCGAATATAATTAACCAGCAAAAACATTTGGATGTTGTTCTAAAGACACAACATTAAAGGCACTTCCCGAAATATATATTCTGGGTCGTGGTTAATTTCTGAGTCGATCTAAGCATGTCTGTCCGTCCGTCCGTCTGTTGAAATCACGCTAACTTCCGAATGAAACAAGCTATCGACTTGAAACATAGCACAAGTAGTTGTTATTGACGTAGATCGGATAGTATTGAAAATGGGCCATATCGGACCACTTTTACGTATAGCCCCCATATAAACCGACGCTCAGATTTGGCTTGCGGAGTATCTTGGCGAAGCAAAATTCATCAGGTCCGGTTGAAATTTGATACAGGGTGTTTGTATATGGTCTCTCACAACCATGCACAAATTGGTCCACATCGGTCCATAATTATATATAGCCCCCATATAAACCGATCCCCAGATTTGGCTTGCGTAGTCTCTAAGAGAAGCAAATTTTATCCGATCCGGCTAAAATTTGGTACATGGTGTTAGCATATGGTCTCTAAAAATCATGCAAAAATTGGTTCACATCGGTCCATAATTATATATAGCCCCCATATAAACCGATCCCCAGATTTGACCTCCGGAGCCCCTTGGAAGAGCAAAATTCATCCGATCCGGTTGAAATTTGGTACGTGGTATTAGTATAGGGTGATTTGTTAAGAGCTTGATAACTTTTTAAAAAAAAAAAACGCATAAAATTTGCAAAATCTCATCGGTTCTTTATTTGAAACGTTAGATTGGTCCATGACATTTACTTTTTGAAGATAATTTCATTTAAATGTTGACCGCGGCTGCGTCTTAGGTGGTCCATTCGGAAAGTCCAATTTTGGGCAACTTTTTCGAGCATTTCGGCCGGAATAGCCCGAATTTCTTCGGAAATGTTGTCTTCCAAAGCTGGAATAGTTGCTGGCTTATTTCTGTAGACTTTAGACTTGACGTAGCCCCACAAAAAATAGTCTAAAGGCGTCAAATCGCATGATCTTGGTGGCCAACTTACCGGTCCATTTCTTGAGATGAATTGTTCTCCGAAGTTTTCCCTCAAAATGGCCATAGAATCGCGAGCTGTGTGGAATGTAGCGCCATCTTGTTGAAACCACATGTCAACCAAGTTCAGTTCTTCCATTTTTGGCAACAAAAAGTTTGTTAGCATCGAACGATAGCGATCGCCATTCACCGTAACGTTGCGTCCAACAGCATCTTTGAAAAAATACGGTCCAATTCGGGATGCATGGGCAGTTCTTGAACGGCTTCTGGTTGCTCTTCACTCCAAATGCGGCAATTTTGCTTATTTACGTAGCCATTCAACCAGAAATGAGCCTCATCGCTGAACAAAATTTGTCGATAAAAAAGCGGATTTTCTGCCAACTTTTCTAGGGCCCATTCACTGAAAATTCGACGTTGTGGCAGATCGTAAGTCTATTCATGATGAAATGTCAAAGCATACTGAGCATCTTTCTCTTTGACACCATGTCTGAAATCCCACGTGATCTGTCAAATACTAATGCATGAAAATCCTAACCTCAAAAGAATCACCCTTTATATGGTCTCTAACATCCATGCAAAAATTGGTCCACACCGGTCTTAATTATATATAACTCCCATTTAAACCGATCCCCAGATTTGATCTCCGGAGCTATTGGAGGAGCAAAATTCATCCGACCCGGTTGAAATTTGGTACGTGGTGAAATTTGGTATATTGAGCTAGTATATGGGCGCTAACTACCATGCCAAAATTGGTTCATACCGATCCCCAAAAATAATCTACCAAAATGTTATTTCTATAGAGAATTTTGTCAAATTTTTTTTAGTATAGAAAATTTTGTCAAAATTTTATTACTATACCCAACAAAACTTATGATTACTGGTGGTACCTTTAACTTTTGTGGAAGTGGAAAATCTTACTCAGACTTCACATCATTGTTGTTGTTGCCATCAATCCCTGTAGTTGCTTTCTTCGCCGTTTTGTGGGTTGTTGAAACTTCCTTTTGACTTAATTTAAAATTGCTGCATTGTTGTTGCTGGGTGTAATTGGAATTCGGTTGGTGCTATTGGTAAAAACTAATAATTTAGTTCATATTTAAGTGGGAAGAATTCCCCCGTCCTTCATTGGAACATTTTGTCAACATTTTATTTCAATAGAAAATTTTGTCAACATTTTATTTCAATAGAAAATTTTGTCAAAATTTTATTGCTATAGAAAATGTCAAAATTTTATTTCTATAGAAATTTTTGTCAAAATTTTATTTCTATAGAAAAATTTGTCAAACTGAATTATTTACGTATTTTATCGGTCTTTTTTTTTTGTTTAATATATACCCCGTATGGACTAACTTACAATTGAGAAGACGGTGTTAAGAAGTTTTAAGATACCTTGCCATCGGCAAGTGTTACCGCAACCCAAGTATTTCGATTGTGGGTGACAGTCTTTAGTACAAGTATCTATGCAATCCATGGTGGAGGGTACATAAGATTCGGCCTGGTCGAACTTACGGCCGTAAATACTTTCTTTTGTTTCAAATTGTGCCAAAGATGACCTACCAAAATTATAAGAAAATACAAATTAAAAAAAAAACTTATTTTTAAGTTTTTTTTTAACTTTGGTCAATAGACTTTGATAGTATGACTTAAAACGAAAATCAAAAATTTTAATATTAATGAATTTATAAAAATTTTGTCAAAATTGTATTTCTATACAAATTTTTGCCAAAGTTTTATTTCTATAGAAAATCTTGTCAAAATTTTATTTCTATAGAACATTTTGTCAAAATTTTGTTTCTATAGAAAAATTTGTCAATTTTTTATTTCTATAGAACTATTTGTTAAGTTTTTTATTTATGTAGGAAATTCCGCCAATTTTTTTATTTCTTTAGAAAATTTTGGTTTTACAGAAAATATTCTCAAAATTGTATTCCCATAGATAATTTTGTCAAAATGTTATTTATATAGAAAATTTGTCAAAATTTTATGTCTATAGAAAAATTTGTAAATTTTTTTTATTTCTGTAGGAAATGTTGCCAATTTTTTAATTTCTATCGACAATATTGTCCAAATTTTGTTTCTACATATTTTTGCCAAAGTTTTATTTCTATAGAAAATTTTGTCAAAATTTTATTTCTATAGAATATTTTGTCAAAATTTTGTTTCTATAGAAAAATTTGTCAATTTTTTATTTCTATAGACAAATTTGTTAATTTTTTTATTTCTGTAGGAAATTCTGCTATTTTTGTTATTTCTATTTTGGTTCTACCGAAAATATTCTCAAAATTTTATTCCCATAGATAATTTTGTCAAAATGTTATTTATATAGAAAATTTGTCAAAATTTTATTTCTATAGAAAAATTTGTCAATTTTTTATTTCTGTAGGAAATTTTGCCAATTTTTTTATTTCTATAGACAATTTTGTCAAAATTTTGTTTCTAATATTCTCAAAATTTTATTTTGTTGTTTTTGATCTCAGCTTAAAGCCATGCATTGACTAAACTACAAGTGTAGCTTAACCAACAGAGGAAAAGTATGCTTGTCAAATTTATTTGGGCAAAGCCCTATAGACTGCAAGATGGTTGGATGTACAGCTGTTTCGGAATAACCACATTCCTCATCAGCATCCTCTACTTGCAGCAAAACTATCAACCAATTATCAGAATAAATTCGGGTAATTCACTCAACCCAAAGTGAAATACACTTGAACCTTAGGCTACTGCCTAAACAAATTTACAAGCATATCTCTTTTCCTTTGCCAAACTCAAATCATCGATTTGCATTTAGTTTGCTGGGTTTGTTTTTGAGCGTGCTTCCTCTATCTTCATTCGTTTTGTTTGTTATTGTTGGCTTCTCTTCAATCGTTATTGTTGTTTTTGATCTCAGCTTTTATTTTTATAGAAAATTTTGTCAAAATTTTATTTCTTAGAAAATTTTGTCAAAGTTTTATTTCTATAAAAAATTTTGTCAAAATTTTATTTCGATTATTAATTTTTATTGGCTTGAGGTCATGAGAAACCGATTATCGATTTGTTTTAATATTTATTTCCAATATTTCGCTTAGTGCCACTAACCATCTTCTGGGATTTTGTATTTGAGTTCGTGTGCTGCTGTTCGCAAGTCACCGTAAAAATTGCGAAACGAACAGCAGCACACTAACTCAAATACAAAATCCCAGCAGATGGTTAGTGGCACTAAGCAAAATATTGGAAATACTATATTAAAACAAATCAATAATCGATGGTTTCTATGACCTGAAGCCGAACAAAATTAATAATCATAATAATCATAAAGTAGATCAACAATACTCAAAAATACGTACAATTTTATTTCTATAGAAAAGTTTGTCAAAATTTTATTTCTATAGAAAATTTTCTCACAGTTTTATTTCTATGGCAAATTTTGTCAAAAGTTTATTTCTATAATTTCTTTTTTCAAAATTTTATTTCTGTAGAAAATTTTTCCAGAATTTTATTTCTATAAAATTTTTTCTGAATTTTTTTCTATAGAAAAATTTTACAATTTTGTTTTACATCTGTAGGAAATTTTGCCAAAAAAAAATTATTTATATTTTATTTCTTTATAAAATTGAATTAAATCTTAGTTGGAGTGGACTATTTACGAAAGAAAAATTTTATATCTATAGAAAATTTTCTCACAATTGTATTTCTATAGCAAATTTTGTCAAAAGTTTATTTCTATAATTTGTTTTTTGTAAATTTTATTTCTATAGAAAAATTTCTCACAATTTTATTTCTATAGAAAATTTTGTCAATTTTTTTACATCTGTAGGAAATTTTGCCAAAAAAAAAATTATTTATATTTTATTTCTTTATAAAATTGAATTAAATCTTAGTTGGAGTGGACTATTTTGACAAAATCTACCAAAACGTTTAGAATTCTATCAATCTACCAAAAAGTAAAAAATATGTCATTTTTGGTAGAAGTCTACCACTCTGACAACTGTGTTTACAAACCATAAAAAATTAAAAAAGAAAATTATCACAGTAGTGATGTAAATTCAGTTCAATGGCTTTTGGACATCCGTTCTAGTAGTTGTGTGAGAGACGTTCACTCAAAACTGTTTTCCAAGAAAATCTTGTGATTTGGGACCAAGGTCACCACTGCTTGTCGAACTCGAACACCAATTCCTTGATCATGAGTTAATATTAATGGTCATTTTTTCTTGATTGAATATATACCAATGAAAAATAAAATCGCGCGAAACATACAATTATCACCGAAGGCCTTTTGTCATTTTCTGATTGGCACCCAAAAATTCATAACGCAAATAAATGCACATGGAATTTATTTATTGAATAATTTCCTTCATTATGAATATTGCCTAATGCAATTATATTACTTCCGAAAGCTATTCGTAAGCCATACACTAATGAGTGTTGTAATGTGATCCACAATTAAATCATTAATCAATAATTCAAACTCAGGGCCTTGTTTAAATACTTAAAACATTTCATCGCCACTTATAGCTTCAGGCTCTTAACAAAATCAAATACATGGAATTCATGCATGCAGCATGTTTGCTGACAATGACAATCCTTTGATATTAGATAAATACTTGAGGATGGCTTCTCAAGAGTCTCAGTTCATGCCAGCAGGGATTCTTACTTGTCAAAAGTCCAAACTCGTATACTACAAACATCGTGCACAAACAACATATGAATAAATGTGGGGTAGTATCATAAAATTTGAAAATTTTCAAAAATTTAATTTTTTAATGCTTCAGTTATAAATAATGGTACCTACACTGAAAAAACTTTTGCCGGTTGCAAAGATTTTGGTATTGATTCCGAGCCAAAGAAGCGGAGAATTGATTGGAATAAGGATGCATACACAATTCCATTTTACATTTGAGTTTTACGTACTTGAAACTTGGACATAAATTTTAATTTACTCGTTTTTTCATCATGTGATATTAAAGTCCTTTACAAACGTATTAACGACAACTTAAATTTCCGAATTTAGGTTCAACTTCAAGTAGAAATTATAGTAGGTTTCAAGTAAAAACGTCCTTAAAGCGTGATACGGTCAAATTTTGGTCAATATAAACTTGACGTATTTCTTTCAATTTTGCATTTAAAAAGACCTGAACACTAGATAGGGTCGCGAAAAAAAGTTCATGCAGTCACCCCCCAGTTTTGTAGCATATTTGAAGACAATTTCAGAACACTAAAAGTTTTTTTTTTCGTGCACCCTACGACCCCCCGAAATGCAATTTACTGTACTGTGTCGTCATTTGAAGTCCGATCGAAAAGAAACGCATATCGTTGTTCATGGTTGATCAGTGGCTATATTTCGTGCATTGGTCATTTTTGACTCCGACGTCAAATTTGATTTTTAATTTTTTTATTTCGCTTCGTATACCCCTATGATGCCCATTTCTTACAACCATTATAAAGATCTTATCAAAATATGAAACTTTTGCTTTGGAAGTATTTAATTATATTCATAAACAAAAAAGTTACAGATATTTTAAAAAGTCAATAGGTCACCCTACACCATCAAATAGCTTTTGCTGTGTTGTCATGATATCCGATCGAAACCACATGCACATCGTTATTCACATCTACGAAATTAATTTGAAAGGTATTTAATATACACAAACTGTTTATCTGTAAATTTCTAACCGTATCATTGTATACATACTCGTTGTGTGCACTACGGCATTTTCTGCGTTATGCAAAGTTCTTGTGTTTTTGCTTGAACAACTTGAGAGCCTACTGTTTTAAAATCTAACAATCAATCTAACAATAAAAGTAAGTGGTAACGGAATTGTGGAAAATTACGAAGATCGTTATGCTGCTTACACATTGGTTAAATTTCTGCCTTTCAACATCTGACTACGCCGTATTTTTTTTTTGCGTTTTCTTGTCATCTTCACAATGGTGAGCAATGTTGTCACATGAGTAAATACTTTAAACAAGAAAATATTAGATTAGATTTGAATTTGATTTGAGTACATTTCATGTTTATTAATTGTACAATTTTATTATGCGGCTAACAACTTTTTAGAATTAATTTATAACAAATCCTGTCTAGAATCAAGTTTACTATGTTGTTGGCGACTTTTAATTTTGGATATTATATAACCCAATCGTTTATCGTCTGTAACATGATTAGTAGATTCATTTTTAACACTTGCGGTGCCTGCTTTCTTTAAATATAAAAGGAATTCAATAACTTGATGATTTGTTGGTAATTTAGTTTTGTCGATAACCCGAGCTTCGAATTTCATTTTGTTTTCACTTTTTTTAAATACTATCAACAGCCTTCTCTCACAAAAATATGGACAGACTTAAGAAATCATGTAGCGAAAGTGTTTGTTAGATTTTTTGCTAGAACAATTTGAGAGCCTACTGTTCTCAAATTGTTCTAGCAAAAACACATGCACTTTGCATAACGCAGAAAATGCCGTAGTGCACACAACGAGTATGTATACAATGATACGGTTAGAAATTTACAGATAAACAGTTTGTGTGTATTAAATACCTTTCAAATTAATTTCGTAGATGTGAATAACGATGTGCATGTGGTTTCGATCGGATATCATGACAACACAGCAAAAGCTATTTGATGGTGTAGGGTGACCTATTGACTTTTTAAAATCTCTGTAACTTTTTTGTTTATGAATATAATTAAATGCTTCCAAAGCAAAAGTTTCATATTTTGATAAGATCTTTATAATGGTTATAAGAAATGGGCATCATAGGGGTATACGAAGCGAAATAAAAAAATTAAAAATCAAATTTGACGTCGGAGTCAAAAATTACCAATGCACGAAATATAGCCCCTGATCAACCATGAACAACGATATGCGTTTCTTTTCGATCGGACTTCAAATGACGACACAGCACAGTAAATTGTATTTCGGGGGGTCGTAGGGTGCACGAAAAAAAAAAAGTTTTCGTGTTCTGAAATTGTCTTCAAGTATGCTACAAAACTGGGGGGTGACTGCATCAACTTTTTTTTATTGCCTTAGGCCGTGACCCTACCTACTGAACACCCCTCATTTTGAAGGTGTGTGTGTGTAGAATGTTGCTCCTATTTTGATTTTGGAATTCACTCTTCAGTTGTCAAAATGCCGTCCAAGCAAGAAGAGCAGCGAATCAAAATTTTGCACGCGCATCGCGAAAATCCGAGCTACTCGCACGCAAAGCTGGCAAAATCCCTAAAAGTTGCCAAATCAAACGTTACAAATGTAATTAAAGTGTTTGGAGAACGTTTGTCGACAGCCAGGAAGTCTGGATCGGGGGGAAATCGAAAACCGGAAGCCGCTGAGACGACAAAGAGAGTTGCCGTTAGTTTCAAGCGAAACCCTAACCTCTCTCTCCGAGATGCCGCAAATAAGCTGGGTGTATCGTCTACAACCATGCATCGAGCCAAAAACCGAGCCGGACTATCGACTTACAAGAAAGTAGTGACTCCAAATCGCTATGATAAACAAAATACGATGGTCAAAGCGCGATCCCGGAGGCTGTACACGACGATGCTGACGAAGTTTGACTGCGTGGTAATGGACGACGAAACCTACGTCAAAGCCGACTACAAGCAGCTTCCGGGACAGGAGTTTTATACGGCAAAAGGAAGGGGAAAGGTAGCAGATATTTTCAAGCACATAAAACTGTCAAAGTTCGCAAAGAAAAATCTGGTTTGGCAAGCCATCTGTACTGTGGCTTGAAAAGCAGCATTTTCATAGCTTCCGGGACTGTCAACCAAGAAATTTACGTGAAAGAGTGTTTGAATAAACGTCTGCTGCCTTTCCTGAAGAAACACGGTTGTTCCGTACTGTTTTGGCCGGATTTGGCATCTTGGCATTACGGTAAAAAGGCCATGGAGTGGTACGCCGCCAACAACGCGCAGGTGGTTCCCAAGGACAAGAACCCTCCCAACACGCCAGAGCTCCGCCCAATTGAGAAATACTGGGCTATTGTCAAGCGGAACCTAATGAAGACCAAAAAAACTGCTAAGGACGAGCAGCAGTTCAAGGCAAACTGGCTTTCTGCGGCGAAGAAAATGGACAAGGTGGCTGTACAAAATCTGATGGCAGGTGTCAAGCGTGAGGCCCGGCAATTCGGATGTGGAAAAGCGAAAGCCTAACTGAATATTTTTCCTGAATTTTATACTAATTGGACTTGAAAAAGAAATTTAATTTGATTTTTTAAATAAACGATTTCACCGATTTACACGCGTTTTCCCTTGATCAAATTTTGACCGTATCACTATTTAATGCTGGTGACATTTCTAATGGTTTCAAAGCTTCTCTAAGTGGTTTCACTGCAATGTGGAACGCCGTTCGGACTCGGCTATAAAAAGGAGGTCCCTTGCCATTGAGCTTAACAGGTTGGCTGATAAGTCCCCGGTCTGACACATAGATGACGTCGCTAGTACTAAATGCGTATCATTTTTATATAGTACGAACCTTCAAGTGATTGGTGCAAAATTTGACGTCTGTAAGTCAATTAGTTTGTGAGATAGAGCGTCTTTTGTGAAGCAACATTTGTTATTGTGAAAAAAAATGGAAAAAAGGAATTTCGTGTTTTGATCAAATACTATTTTCTGAAGGGCAAAAATACGGAGGAAGCAAAAACTTGGCTTGAATATGAGTTTCCGGACTCTGCCCCAGGGTAATCAATAATAATTGATTGGTATGCAAAATTCAAGCATGGTGAAATGTGCACGGAGGACGGTGAACGCAGTGGACTCCCGAAAGAGGTGGTTACCGACGAAAACATCAAAAAAATCCACAAAATGATTTTGAATGACCGTAAAATGACGTGGATCGAGATAGCAGAGTCCTTAAAGATATCAAAGGAACGAGTTGGTCATATCATTCATCAATATTTGGATATGCGGAAGCTCTGTGCAAAATGGGTGCCGCGCGAGCTCACATTTGACCAAAAAAAACAACGTGTTGATGATTCTGAGCGGTGTTTGCAGCTGTTAACTCGTAATACACCCGAGTTTTTCCGTCGATATGTGACAATGGATGAAACATGGCTCCATCACTATACTCCTGGGTCCAATCGACAGTCGGCTGAGGGGACAGCGACCGGTAAACTATCTCCGAAGCATGGAAAGACTCTAAAGTCCACTGGCAAAGCAATGGCCTCTGTTTTTTGGGATGCGCATGGAATAATTTTTATCGATGATCTTCAGAAGGGAAAAACCATCAACAGTGACTATTATATGGCGTTATTGGAGCGTTTGAAGGTCGAAATCGCGGCGAAACCGCCCCATATGAAGAAGAAAATAAGTAAGGAAAGTCTAAGGTCGGGCGGAGCCGACTATATTATACCCTTCACCCCTATGTAGCCCAAAATTTGTGTTACCATCTCAACTACTTCACATTTGCTGGAAGCTATATAACATAAAGAAGACAATTTTTATACCCTCCATCATAGGATGGGGGTATATTAACTTTGTCATTCCGTTTGTAACACATCGAAATATTGCTCTAAGACCCCATCAAGTATATATATTCTGGGTCGTGGTGAAGTTCTGAGTCGATCTAAGCATGTCCGTCCGTCCGTCTGTTGAAATCACGCTAACTTCCGAACGAAACAAGCTATCCACTTGAAACTTGGCACAAGTAGTTGTTATCGATGTAGGTCGGATGGTATTGAAAATGGGCCATATCGGTCCACTTTTACGTATAGCCCCCATATAAAGGGACCCTCAGATTTGGCTTGTGGAGCCTCTAACAGAAGCATATTTCATCCGATCCGGCTGAAATTTGGTACATGGTGTTGGTATATGGTCTCTAACAACCATGCAAAAATTGGTGCACATCAGTCCATAATTATATATAGCCCCCATATAAACCGATCCCCAGATTTGGCTTGCGGAGCCTAAAAGAGAAGCAAATTTCATCCGATCCGGCTGAAATTTGGTACATGGTGTTGGTATATGGTCTCTAACAACCATGCAAAAATTGGTCCACATCGGTCCATAATTATATATAGCCCCCATATAAACCGATCCCCAGATTTGGTTTGCGAAGTCTCCAAGAGAAACATATTTCATCCAAGCCGGTTGTAATTTGGAACATGGTGTTAGTATATGATCTTTAACAACCGTCACAGAATTGGTCCATATCGGTCCATAATTATATATAGCCCCCATATAAAACGTTCTCCAGATTTGACCTCCGGAGCCTCTCGGAGGAGCAAAATTCATCCGATCCGGTTCAAATTAGGAACGTGGTGTTAGTATACGGTCGCTAACAACCATACCAAAATTGGTCCAATCACACAAAAATTGGTCCATATCGGTTAATAATCATGGCTGCCACTAGAGCCAAAAATAATCTACCAAAATTTTATTTCTATAGAAAATTTTGTCAAAATTTTATTTCTATAGAAATTTTTGTCAAAATTTTATTTCTAGAGAAAATTTTGTTAAAATTTTATTCGGTTCATAATAAAATTTTCATTATTTTCAAAATTTTATTTCTACAGAAAATTTTGTCAAAATTTTATTTCTATAGAAAATTTTGGTCAAATTTTATTCGGTTCATAATCATGGTTGCCACTCGAGCCACAAATAATCTACCAAGATTTTATTTCTATAGAAAATTTTGTGAAAATTTTATTTCTATATAAAATTTTGTCAACATTTCATTTCTATAGAAAATTTTGTCAAACTTGTATTGCTATAGAAAATTTTGTCAAAATTTTATTTCTATAGAAATTTTTGTCAAAATTTTATTTCTATAGAAAATTTTGTCAAACTGAATTATTTCTGTATTTTATCGGCCTTTTTTGTTTAATATATACCACGTATGGACTTACATACAATTTAGAAGATGGTGTTAGGAGGTTTTAAGATACCTTGCCATCGGCAAGCGTTACCGCAACTTAAGTAATTCGATTGTGGATGGCAGTGTTTAGAAGAAGTTTCTACGCAATCCACGATGGAGGGTACATAAGCTTCGGCCTGGCCGAACTTACGGCCGTATATACTTGTTTTACTTCTACAAAATCTCTAGAATTAAAATTTAAATCGGCTAACGCTATCCAGCTATCCAGGAGGACACTTCCATTGAAAATAAGTCTAAAATGTGTAACAGTCTACCATATTTCCCCAACTCTGGTGTACGTATATATGGGAGCTATATATAATCTGAACCGATTTTGACTAAATTTGACATGTATAGTTAGAATTATAATTCTGCTATCTATGCGAAATTTCACGTAAATGGCAGGGTAACTTTGGCCCCCTGGTCATATAAGTGCAAATCGGACGGAAGATATATATGGGAGCCATATCTAAATCTGAACCGATTTCAACCAAAGTTGGTACAATTACCGATACTACCAAACGTACTCCTGCGAAAATTTGAAGCAAATCACGGCAAAACCCTGGATTTTGAAGCCATATAAGTCCAAAGCGGGTGAAAGATATATATGTGAGCTATATCTAAATCTGAACCGATTTTAACAAAATTTGACACACTTAACGATACTATCAAACGTACCCTTTGCAAAATTTGAAGCAAAACACGGCTTTTGTGGCCATATAAGTTCAAATCGGACGAAAGATATATATGGGAGCTATATCTAAATTTGAACCGATTTCAATCAAATTTACCAAGCATTGGTAGAATGTCAATTCTACCCTCTGTGCAAAATTTCACGAAGATCGGTAGTAAACTTTGGCCTCTGTGGTCATATGAGTCTAAATCGGACGAAAGATATATATGGGAGCTATATCTAAATGTGAACCGATTTGGCTGATATTTTGCAAGATTTTCGAGATTCATAAAATATTTGGATGGACCCCTTCTAATGCATCTAAAATTAAAGCAATCTCCATAGAGATTCTATGGAATTTGTATTAAAATTTTAAATAAAATCATTCCCCTCACAAATATTTCAATATGCTTAACGATCTAAGGATATTGTGAGGAAAATCAGTTCCATTAAGAAAAGTAGCTGTGATTACATTTACATTACATCTCTGACATTCATGGAAGGAAAAAGTATGCAAATAAATTCAATAAGGAGAGTTGAATGACTGACTGACTCATTGGTATGAATGAAAGCTTAAAATCTCTAAGGACATTCTTACCTGAACAGGTGAAGCAGCCATCCATTGCTGAAACAAATCCGATGTAACCGATGGTCTCTTCGGTGGGGGTTTACGCCCCTCAATGAATTCATGCAGGCGTGCTAATGCTTCAGGTGGGGCTCGTTCCATTAGCCATTTCTCAAAGGCTTCAGGTTTTTCTTCAAACAAACGAGCCACCTCATCGACATCCTGTGACGTGACTTCACGTTGCATTTGCCTTGACAAAGGATTCTGTTTGTGGGGTGATGCAGGATTTAAGTTTGGATTACTACCACCAGTACTACTACTACTATTGATGCTAATGCTACTGGCACAGCAACTCTGGTTAATTGTGCCTGTTGATGACGTGGCCGTGACAATTGTTTCCGGTGCTATGGAGTCTTTGTCTATTTTCGACGACGAGGAGGTTGATGTGGCGGGTGGTGGTCCAATGACTTGATTAGCTGCTGAATCGGTAGACGATGACATTTGATTTGACATTGTACTCGACGATATAGGTGATTGAATTGTGGGCGAGGTAAACGATTTGATACCAACATTGGACATAGTGATGGTGGTAGTGATATTGGGAGGAATCGAGGTAATGTTGGTTATTTCCTCCTTTTTAATCTTCTCCACCTTATCGTCTTGCTTTGCCAATGAAGGATTGTGATGGATGCCTATATTCTCTTGCATAGAGGCAGGTGGTGATGTAACTATTGATCGTTTAGCTGAACCGTTGGTTAATATTTTGGATTTCGTGGTGGACGAGCAGGATGAGGAGTTGGATGTGGAGGTTGCGGGCAATGGGGTACAAGATGACATGCCACCATTCTTCACAGCTGAGTGACATGTTTCATCAGTCGATTTTATTGATTTTGCACTTGTGAGTGCTTTGCTTGATTGTGGACCTGACACATCTGTCATGGTGTCCCGGTCTTAGGTGGTCTTAGGCAGGCTTTAAGACCACTTCTACTAATCCATTACATATATCCAAATTTAGAAGTTTCCTTTCATATTGTCAAGCCACTTGATATTTTCCTCCTATTAAAGCTATTGAGCACAATTTCCAATGAGAATGGATGTCATCAATCACTGAAAAGTCAACATTGACTTTTGTGGTCCAGTATTTACCACCCCTTTCATGAGAAGTTATCGGGACAGGGGGAGGGAAATGCTGACTGATTGCAACTATCGATTGATTTCGAAAAAAAACTGTTTTTTTTTTCTTCTCAATATTTGCCAATGATGCCATGCATTTTTCTAATACCCATAGTCATATTGAATAAGCAGGCTTATGAGAGAATCCTCTTAGCCAATTCAAATCCGTTTCATTTTTAACGAACTTTTCGCTGAGTTTGACTCAGTATCCAATGAGTATCAGTTTCCCGGGAATTTTAGCTATTGTGGAGATATTTTTGTTGTGTTCTGTTTTGTTTTAAAGCTTCACCCTTGGGTTTTTCATCACTTCATCTGTTTTGTAGATGCAGCCATTGAAGCCAGCTATTCGTTATTTGGTCATTGCTCATATTGCATTTTCGTCCGAATTAAATGAATTTTGCATTAGTAATCCTTTTGGTGTGATAAATGCAATGTCTGAAAATATATGAATATGAATTTTTAAGAATTTAATTTTCAAATTACACATTGAATTATTTTTGTTCATATTGTTACGAATTTAATAATTATAGATATAAGTTTATTTAAATTAGTTTCCGTTAATTTAAAATTTCAAATTGTAACGATAAAATTTCGCTATCACTTGTTGGAATCATCTATTCATTTCTAGTATTTTCCTGAATTTCGTTTATGTTCTTTTGTTTGCTTACCAAAATGTTAGTTCTTACTCTCTCATAGAATAGCAACCCCTTTGCTTTGTTATTCTGCATTCTCATTTCATCTCATTGTCTATTGTCATTATTGTTGTTGTTGTAGTAATGCGAGCATATATCTATGTGAGTGTGTATGTGTTTGGCAGCCACCAGATGAACATCTTAATGGTCGTAGATCCTTCTAGCATTGTCTAAGAATGTTCTGGCGTTGTCAGAATATTGTAGTGCTACCAGAATGTTCTCGTATTGCCACACCGTCATATATAAAAGCGCTCGCATGCTGCTAACGAGTCAGTCTTAATTAAAGCGTCAAACGAATAACTTCAGTGTGAACGAATTGTAAAGTGTGAAGTCAAAGTAAATAAATTGTAGATTGTCGTTATTCAAAAGAACTGTGTTTTAATTGTCGGGTAATTAAAAACGCCTAAATATAAAAACGTAACAATTGGTGTCGGAAGTGAAATAACGAAAAAAAATCTACAATGAAGTTTAATGAGCTTCGTGTGGAAGACTTAAAAAAGGAATTGAGCAAACTGGAGCTGCCGACAACAGGCAATAAGGCCCAGCTTCAAAAGCGTCTACTGGAAGAGTTTGAACGGCGTAATATGGACATTGCGACGCATGAGTTTGATTATAAGGAAGACATTGATGAATCAATACTCGTCAATACAAGCAGTGTAGAAACTCCATCTGTGGCTTCGAGTGTTGTGGATTACACCTCAATGCTCAATGTTTTGAGCAAAATGATGGAAGAGAATTCTAGAAAACTGGAAGCAAATTCTCTAAAAATGGAAGAAAATTCTAGAAAATTGCTGGAAGAAAACGCTCTAAAAATGCAAGAAAATTCTAGAAAAATGATGGAAGAAAATTCTCTTCTTTTGGTGGAGAAATTTGACGAAAATTCTAGAATTCTTAATGAAAAGTTACAACAACTTTCGGAAGGTATGGAGAAACGCGTAGACCACATTGAAAGTCAAATTGTGGAATTGGATAAGAAATTTGTGGTTCACGATGAAAAATTTCTACACCTTGAGAAAAAAATGTCAGAACTAGAAATGAAAGGTGGTCCACTGCGCGTAATCGAGGGCCCAAAAATCAAAACTCCTGTTTTTGATGGTTCATCTTCATTTGATGTTTTCAAATTCCAATTTGAGACGGTGGCATCCAGAAACATGTGGAATGACAACGACAGAGCAATTGAACTTCTGTTGGCATTGAAGGGTAATGCTGCCGATGTAATACAAAGTATCCCAACTTCTTCCAGAAATAACTATAAGGAAGTAATAGCTGCGCTACAACGCAAGTACGGTGGTGAACATAAGCAAGACATCTTCAGAATGGAATTAAGAGGAAGGGTCCAGAAATCAAATGAGACTCTACAAGATTTTGCAACAGAAGTTGAGCGGTTGGTGCTGTTGGCATACCCAGGAGAGAGTCACCCACTTGTGGACCGCATCAAAATTGAGACCTTTGTGAATGGCATTCGAGACCCAGACATAAAATGTGCAACATATGCGTCACAAAAAGCTACATTTGTGGAAACTGTAACATTTGCCCTTACACAAGAGACAGCGAGGGTACTAGCACGTCCTCAAATTCACAAAGTACGTAAGGTGGAGACCGAGAATGACGAATCAAATTCCGTGATTGATTCAGTGAAAGAAGCCGTTAAGCAGGCAATGCAAGAAATGAAGCAAGAGGCAAATAAATCCCGGATCAAATGCTATAACTGTGATAAGCCGGGACATCTAGCTCGAGAATGCAAAGCACGACGCAAACGGTCAAGGTCCACATCACCATCTCCATTAAACAATAGCCATAAGAAGGTGACCCCACAGTCAAGTGAGTCACCTTTAAACTAAATCGAGCTAGTTCAGCGGGGCAAGAGCTGGCTCCCACAGTCGATGGCCCCACCATCTCCATAGCAATAGTTCAACAGAAAAATAACAATTTAACTATTGCGGGTGTTATTAATGGCGACAAGCGTACTTTGACGTTGGATACTGGTGCATCAAAGTCTATCATTAGATCTGATTTAGTAAAAGGAAAAGTTACACCACTGATTGGAGTGAAGCTACGCACGGCTACAGGGGAACCCGCAACCGTATATGGAAAGGTCACCGTAAAATTAACTATTGCTAACAAATCCGTTACTTATGATTTCATTGTGGCAGATATAGTAGACGAAGTTATAATTGGAGCGGATTTCATGATTGCTTTTGGTCTCAATTTGGATATGAAGCGTCGTGTAATGACATGGTGCGATGCCGAAATAACGGTAAACGTGGGATACGACGGGAATACACCTGTCAGACGTTTGACAACGAGCCAGTCGGAGTCTATACCACCGAATGCCGAAGCAATTATATGGGTTTCTATGAATGGAGATTGTGAAGTCGGCCAATTGTGGGTTGTTGAACCAGCCGAAAACAAAAGCAACAACATCTTGATAGCAAGTGCCCTGGTAACAACGAACGAAGAGAGACTAATACCAGTTCGTGTCTTGAACTTGTCTGACAATCATGAGCAAATCGTAAAATTTTCTGATATTGGAAAATGTACACCAGCCGAGGCAATAGTCAATTTGGAAGGCACCTCATCAAAGACACATGGAGCAGTGAGAAAACATCTAGAAGGGTATTTCGAGGCTTGGACACGTCATCTATCGCCGTCAGAGAGAAATAAAGCCAAGCAATTGTTGTGGAAAAACGCCTCTGCTTTTGCTTCTGAAAAGGGAAATCAAGGAAGAACATCTGTAGTGAAACATGAAATTAAAACCGCAGAAGAAAGGCCCATAAAACAGGCACCACGAAGTGTTCCCCTGGCAAAAAGAGACGAAGTTCAAAAGCTCATAAAGGAAATGGCGGAGAGTGGAGTGATCGACCCATCATCAAGTCCTTGGTGTTCCCCAGTTGTGCTGGTCAAAAAGAAAGATGGAAGTACCCGATTCTGCGTGGATTACAGAAAACTGAATGATGTCACCAAAAAGGACAGTTATCCGCTTCCACGCATTGATGACACGTTGGACACACTAGCCGGAACAACATGGTTTTCTACGCTTGATTTGCAGAGTGGATATTGGCAAGTAGAGATCGCCGAGAAAGACAAGGAAAAGACGGCTTTTGGCGTTAATGGTGGTCTCTGGCAATTCAATGTAATGCCGTTCGGGCTCTGCAACGCTCCGGCTACCTTCGAAAGATTGATGGAGCGGGTACTGAAGGGGTTGCACTGGAAGTCGTGCTTGATCTACTTGGACGACATCATAGTGATGGGCAAAACATTTGACGAGCACCTTAAGAACTTGAAAGACGTTATCCAGCAATTGTCAGCCGCTGGTCTACGCCTTAACGCAAAGAAATGCTCCCTTTTCCAGCGGGAAGTTAAATACCTGGGTCATCATGTGACTGCAGAGGGCATATCCACCGATGAAGACAAAATCCAAGCTGTCAGAGATTGGCCACGACCCCGAAATCTCCACGAATTAAGAAGTTTCCTTGGGTTATGTACATATTACCGACGATTCGTCCCAAACTTCGCCAGCATCGCCGCTAGTCTCCATAAATTGACGCAAAAAGGTCAGAAGTTCCAGTGGAGCGACGAACAGGAGGATTCATTCCAACATTTAAAAGAACTTTTATGTTCAGCTCCTGTTCTAGCGTATCCTATTCCGGGCGAAAAATTTGTTTTGGATACAGATGCTAGCGCGCATGGTATTGGAGGTGTGCTATCCCAACAGATAGACGGCAAGGAGAAGGTCATCGGATATTTCAGCCGAACGTTGTCCAAGCCCGAAAAGAACTACTGTGTAACGCGACGAGAGCTGCTAGCCGTCATAGAGGGTGTAAAACATTATCATAAATATTTGTATGGACAACACTTCTTGCTCAGGACTGATCACTCAGCTCTACGATGGTTGCTCCAATTCAAGAATCCGGAAGCTCAACTGGCACGTTGGATCGAGAGGCTCCAAAGCTATGATATCAGTATCGAGCATAGAAAAGGTGGAAAACACGGTAACGCTGACGCTTTGTCACGTCGACCTTGCAGTATAGAATGCAAGCACTGCTCGAAAGCTGAACATAAGGAGGAGATTGTTGATATTCGGCTGTTACACATCGAATCTGGGGTGGACTGGCCAACAGAACAGCGTAAAGATCCCATTTTGAACAAAATTATTTCGGCAAAGGAAGAGAACAAGAAGCCCAGTAAGAAAGACATCGCAGCCGAAAGTCCACTTATGAAATCATACTGGGCTCAATGGGATAGTTTAGTTCTAGTCAATGGATCCCTGCAACGTAAATGGGAAAGCGAAGATGGCAAGAGCAGCCGAAATTTGATCATCGTACCGGATTCCAAAATAAGAGACGTTTTGGCGGAGTTCCATAATGGTCCCAGTGGAGGTCATCTGGGAATAACCAAAACCGCCGAGAAAGTGAAGCAACGATTCTACTGGGTTGGATGCCAGAAATCAATTGCTGAATGGGTAGCCAATTGCGAGAAGTGCATGAAGGCGAAAGGTCCAACAAGGAAAAGTCGAGGTCCTATGCAAGAATATAGACCAGGAGCCCCGTTTGAAAGAATAGCAATGGACGTGGCAGGCCCTTTCCCAGTAAGTGATTCTGGAAACCGTTATGTCTTTGTGGTCATGGATTACTTCAGCAAATGGCCGGAGGTGTATGCAATTCCAAACCAAGAGGCAAAAACGATTGTGGATGTGGTCAACAAAAACTGGATATGTCGCTACGGTGTGCCGTCCGAGATTCACTCAGACCAGGGAAGAAATTTTGAATCGGCCATATTCAAAGAGATGTGTGAATCCCTTGGTATCAAGAAAACGAGGACTACGCCATTACATCCACAATCCGATGGCATGGTAGAAAGGTTTAATCGCACTCTGGAGGAACATCTTCGAAAAGTAGTGGACAACGGCCAGAGGGACTGGGACGAGCATATACCAAAGTTTTTGCTGTCGTATAGATCTGCCATTCATGATTCCACCTCTCGAACACCGGCCAATGTTCTATTCGGAACTGAGTTGAAGTTGCCTGGCGATCTGATATTCGGCGCTAAACCTAATGAGCTCGCCATGGAAGAAAACAGAAACAACATCCCAAACACTTTCGGTGAAGTTCACGAATCAGTGCGCAACAAAATAAAAATGGTCAGCAACAGAATGAAGGCGAGATACGATCGTGCTGTAAATACAGAGGGCTTCCAAGAAGAAGAATTGGTTCTGCTATTTAACCCGCAACGAAAGAAAGGATTGTGTCCTAAACTGCAAACACAGTGGGAAGGCCCATACAAAGTCATCAAGAAGATCAATGATGTTGTATACCGGATTCAGAAGGACGACAGCCCTAGATCAAAGATGAAAGTTGTACATCTGGAACGATTGGCTCCTTACGGAACAGGTTCTGTGCCTGTTCGGGACGAACAGGCTTAAGCGGGAGGCAGTGTTACGAATTTAATAATTATAGATATAAGTTTATTTAAATTAGTTTCCGTTAATTTAAAATTTCAAATTGTAACGATAAAATTTCGCTATCACTTGTTGGAATCATCTATTCATTTCTAGTATTTTCCTGAATTTCGTTTATGTTCTTTTGTTTGCTTACCAAAATGTTAGTTCTTACTCTCTCATAGAATAGCAACCCCTTTGCTTTGTTATTCTGCATTCTCATTTCATCTCATTGTCTATTGTCATTATTGTTGTTGTTGTAGTAATGCGAGCATATATCTATGTGAGTGTGTATGTGTTTGGCAGCCACCAGATGAACATCTTAATGGTCGTAGATCCTTCTAGCATTGTCTAAGAATGTTCTGGCGTTGTCAGAATATTGTAGTGCTACCAGAATGTTCTCGTATTGCCACACCGTCATATATAAAAGCGCTCGCATGCTGCTAACGAGTCAGTCTTAATTAAAGCGTCAAACGAATAACTTCAGTGTGAACGAATTGTAAAGTGTGAAGTCAAAGTAAATAAATTGTAGATTGTCGTTATTCAAAAGAACTGTGTTTTAATTGTCGGGTAATTAAAAACGCCTAAATATAAAAACGTAACAATATATAATTGGAATATAGCTTAAAAGGGTATGGAAACAATTCATTTGCTAATATCAAACTGGTCAATTTTGACACAATTTTCTATAGAAATATAATTTTCTTGAATTTTTTCTATAGAGATAAAATTTTTATAGAAATAGAATTTGACAAAATTTTCTATAGAAATAAAATTTATAAAATTTTCGATAGAAATAAAATTTTGACAAAATTTTCTATAGAAATAAAATGTTGACAAAATTTGCTATAGAAATAAAATTATGACAAATTTCCCTATAGAAATAAAATTTCGACAAATTTCTCCATAGAAATAACATTTTGAAGAAATTTCCCTATAGAAATAACATTTTGACAAAATTTTGACAACATTTTCCATAGAAATAAAATGTTGACCAAATTTTCTATAGAAATAAAATGTTGACAAAATTTTCTAGAGAAATAGAGGTTTGACAAAATTTTTTTATAGAAATAAAATTTTGACAAAATTTTTTACAAAAACAAAATTTTGACAACATTTTCTATAACAATAAAATTAGAATTTTCAGAATTTTTTAAAAAGTAGCAACATTTTCCATAGAAATAAAATTTTGACAAATTTCTCTATAGAAATAAAATTTTAAAGAAATTTCCCTTTAGAAATAAAATTTTGACAAATTTTCCATAGAAATAAAATTTTGACAAATTTCTCCATAGAAATAAAATTTTGAAGAAATTTCCCTATAGAAATAACATTTTGACAAAATTTTCTATAAAAAATAAAATTTTGACAACATTTTCCATAGAAATAAAATGTTGACCAAATTTTCTATAGAAATAAAATGTTGACAAAATTTTCTAGAGAAATAGAGGCTTGGCAAAATTTTTTTATAGAAATAAAATTTTGACAAAATTTTTTACAAAAACAACATTTTGACAACATTTTCTATAACAATAAAATTTTGACAACATTTTCTATAAAAAAATGTTGACAAATCTTTTTATAGATATACAATTTTGGCAAAATTTTCTATAAAAACAAAATTTTGACAAAATTTTCTGTATTAATAGAATCTTGAAATTTTTTTATAGAAATAGAATTTTGAAAAAAAAAATTATAGAAATAAAATTTTGACAACATTTTCCATAGGAATAAAATTTTAAGAAAATTTTCTATAGAAATAAAATTTTTACAAAATTTTCTGTAGAAATAAAATGTTGATAACATTTTCTTAAAAAATAAAATTTTGGCAACATTTTCTTAAAAAATAAGACATTGACAAAATTTTCTATAAAATAAAATTTTGACAAAATTTTCTATAAAATAAAATTTTATAGAAAATTTTCTATAGAAATAGAATTTTGACAAAATTTCTATGGAAATAAAATTTTGACAAAATTGTCTATAGAAATAGAATTTTGACAAAATTTTCTATGGAAATAAAATTTTGAGAACATTTGCTGTAGAAATAAAATTTTGACAAAATTTTTTATAGAAATAAAATTTTGACAAAACTTTTTATAGAAATAAAATTTTGACAAAATTTTCTATAGGTTAGGTTAGGTGGCAGCCCGATGTATCAAGCTCACTTAGACTATTCAGTCCATTGTGATACCACATTGGTGAACTTCTCTCTTATCACTGAGTGCTGCCCGATTCCATGTTAAGCTCAATGACAAGGGACCTCCTTTCTATGGCCGAGTCCGAACGGCGTTCCACATTGCAGTGAAACCACTTAGAGAAGCTTTGAAATGTCACCAGCATTACTGAGGTGGGATAATCCACCGCTGAAAAACTTTTTGGTGTTCGGTCGAAGCAGGAATCGAACCCACGACCTTGTGTATGCAAGGCGGGCATGCTAACCATTGCACCACGGTGGCTCCCTAAATTTTTTATAGAAATACAATTTTGACAAAATTTTCTATAGAATAAAATTTTGACAAAATTTTCCATAGAGTAAAATGTTGACAAAATTTTCTATAGAAATAAAATTTTGACAAAATTTTCTATAGAAATAAAATTTTGACCAAATTTTCTATAGAAGGAAAATTTTGAAAACATTTTCTATAGAAATAAAATTTTCTACAATAATAAAATTTTGAAAAAATTTTCTATAGAAATAAAATTTTGACAAAATTTTCTCTAGAAATAAAATTTTGACAAAAAGTTCCATAGAAATAAAATGTTGACAATATTTTGTCTATCGAAATAAAATATTGACAAACATTTCTATAGAAATAAAAATTTGAGTAAATTTTCTATAGAACTAAAATTTAGAATAAATTTGTATAGAAATAAGATTTTAACAAAATTTTCGACAATAATAACATGTTGACAAAATTTTCTATAGAAATAAAATTTTAACAAATTTTTCTATAAAAGTAAAATTTTGTCAAAATTTTCTCTAGAGATAAAATATTGTCTATCGAAATAAAAATTTGACAGAATTTTCTATAGAAATAAAATTTTGAAAATATTTGATATAGAAATGAAATTTTCTATAGAAAATATTTCTATAGAACATTTTCTATAGAAATAAAATTTTGACGACATTTACTATAGAAATGAAATTTTGAGGAAATTTTCCGTAGAAATATAATTTTGACACAATTTTCTATAGAAATAAAATTTTTACAACAATTTTATAGAAATAAAATTTTGACAAAATTTTCTATAGAAATAAAATTTTGACAAAATTTTCTATAGAAAGAAAATTTTGAGGAAGTTTTCCATAGTAATCAAATTTTGAAAACATAAAATTTTAACAAATTTTTCGATAGAAGTAAAATTTTATCAAAATTTTCTCTAGAGATAAAATATTGTCAATAGAAATAAAAATGTGACAGAATTTTCCATAGAAATAAAATTGTGAGAAAATTTTCCATAGAAATAAAATTTTGACTACATTTTCTATAGAAATAAAATTTTCTATAGAATTGACAAAATTTTCTATAGAAATAAAATGTTAACAGCAGTTACTATAGAAATAAAATTTTGACAAAATTTTCTATAGAAATAAAATTTTGAAAATATTTTATATTGAAATAAAATTTTGACAAATTTTTCTATGAAAATGAAATTTTTACAAAATTTTCTATGGAATTGAAATTTTTGTTTTTTTTTTTTGAAAAATTTTTCTCTCAACAACGAAGAATACACTTTCGTTATTTTTTATGAAGATCATTTTGGATATTTTGAACTAGGTCGCCTCGATTTTTGGAGACATTGTTCATCGTGAACTTCATATGTCTCAATGGGAATTTTTTAGAAAGTCTAACTCCAATTTGTTTCCCAAATACTTAAAAAAAGTTTATTTATATATATATATATATATATATATATATATATATATATATATATATATATATATATATATATATATATAGTCATATATATATATATATATATATAGTCATATATATATATATATATAGTCACGTTACAGTCTTCAATGATGGAGCTATCGTCCTGAAATTTGGCACAGATTCGTCTTTTGTTTGCAGGCAGTTCAAGTTCGAAGATGGGCTATATCGCCCAGGTTTTGATATAGCCCCCATATAAACCGACCTCCCGATTTGGGGTCTTGGGCTTCTAGAAACCGTATTTTCTATCTGATTTGACTGAAATTTGAAATCTGGAGGTACTTTAGTAACACAAATTGATGTTCCGAAAATGGTGCCTATCGGTCCAGGTTTTGGTATAGCCCCACAAAGACCGATCTCCCGATTTTATTTCTTGGGCGTCTAGAAACTGTATTTTCTATCCGATTTGCCCGAAATTTAAAATCAAGAGGTATTCTAGGACCACAAATAGGTGTGTCGAAAATGGGGTGTATCGGTCAATGTCTTGGTATAGCCCCCATATAGACCGATCTCCCGATATTTCTTCTTGGGCGTCTAAAAACTGTATTTTCTATCCGATTTGCCTGAAATTTGAAATCAGGAGGTATTCTAACAAGTTGGCTGATAAGTCCCCGCTCTGACACATAGATGGCGTCGCTAGTATTAAATGCATATTATTTTTATATAGTACCAACCTTCAAATGATTCGTGTCAAAATTTGACGTCTGTATGTCAATTAGTTTGTGAGATAGAGCGTCTTTTGTGAAGCAACTTTTGTTATTGTGAAAAAATGAAAAAAAAGGAATTTCGTGTTTTGATAAAATACTGTTTTCTGAAGGGAAAAAATACGGTGGAAGCAAAAACTTGGCTTGAATATGAGTTTCCGGACTCTGCCCCAGGGTAATCAACAATAATTGATTGGTATGCAAAATTCAAGCATGGTAAAATGAGCACGGAGGACGGTGAACGCAGTGAACGCCCGAAAGAGGTGGTTACCGACGAAAACATCAAAAAAATCCACAAAGTGATTTTGAATGACCGTAATATCAGGAACGATATCAGGAACGTGTTGGTCATATCATTCATCAATATTTGGATATGCGGAAGCTCTGTGCAAAATGGGTGCCGCGCGAGCTCACATTTGACCAAAAACAACAACGTGTTGATGATTCTGAGTGGTGTTTGCAGCTGTTAACTCGTAATACACCCGAGTTTTTCCGTCGATATGTGACAATGGATGAAACATGGCTCCATCACTACACTCCTGAGTCCAATCGACAGTCGGCTGAGTGGACAGCGACCGGTGAACCGTCTCCGAAGCGTGGAAAGACTCAAAAGTCCGCTGGCAAAATATTGACCTCTGTTTTTTGGGATGCGCATGGAATAATTTTTATCGATTATCTTGAGAAGGGAAAAAAGCGTTTGAAGGTCGAAATCGCGACAAAACGGCCCCATATGAAGAAGAAAAAAGTGTTGTTCCACCAAGACAACGCCCCGTGCCACAAGTCATTGAGAACGATGGCAAAAATTCATGAATTGAGCTTCGAATTGCTTCCCCACCCACCGTATTCTCCAGATCTGGCCCCCAGCGACTTTTTCTTGTTCTCACACCTCAAAAGGATGCTCGCAGGGAAAAAAATTTGGCTGCAATAAAGAGGTGATCGCCGAAACTGAGGCCTATTTTGAGGCAAAACCGAAGGAGTACTACCAAAATGGTATCAAAAAATTGGAAGGTCGTTATAATCGTTGTATCGCTTTTGAAGGGAACTATGTTGAATAATAAAAACGAATTTTGACAAAAAAATTTGTTTTTCTTTGTTAGACCGGGGACTTATCAGCCAACCTGTTATGTTTTTAGAAAATGGTGTGCATCAATCCATGTTCCGGTGTAGCCTCCATATAGACCGATCTTCCGAGTTTACTTCTTGGTCGTAGTTTTTATCCAATTTACCTGAAATTTGAAATCTAGTTTTTTAAGGGTCATAAAATCGGGCTGCCACTTTAAACTAACCATACTGGTTGAAATGAACTGCTTAGGAGCTTTTCTGTCATTAAACACCCTGAAATTCTTTATATTATCAACTCGCTACGACTAAGAGTTTTCAAAGGAAACTACACTCAAAAAAAAGTGAACTCTCTATTTCACTAAAGCCAATTTAACTTTATTTTAGTTCATGGAATTATTATGTTTGGAGATAGTTTTCTTTACTCTAATAATTTTTTGTGTACGTTAGTTAAATTAACTAAACCCGAGGAAAAAAATATACTCAACTTAAGCATAAAGATTAACTAAATTCGTGTCTTCCACAAACAAAGTTCAGAATTTCTTTAAATTTGTAAATTTTACCAAAAATGCGTCCATCCATGTACTTCGTTTGTCACTAAAGACATTCTTGCAATTGTGACCTCCAAGTTTTTCCTTCAAACTGCAAAATTTTCTTTAACAAGTGAAAAAACTTAGTTATGTCTAATAAATTTTCTTGAATTTGTCGGAAAATATTTACTTATTTTTATGACTTCGGCGTGATGCCAACGTTTGTAATACTGTTTAGTTAAAACTTTCTAAAAATATTCAAAATTTTCTAAAATTAACCGAACGTTTTCTTCCTGGTGGATTCACTGTTTGTTTCAATGTATTATATTTGATTCACGGTGGTGGGTATTTAAGATTCGGCCCGGCCGAACATACTGCTGTATATACTTGTTTAATATAAAGGGTGGTTAAATTGTAAGGGTCGATGTTGAATGTGAACTACACCTAAACGACAAGTTTTTTTCCGAATTTTATTTGACATTTCTCTATTTCAGACTTACTCAATTTGAACCATGGAGAGTAACACAATCCAACAACGTGTTAAATGGTTCCAAGAAATGGCAACAGTGGATGATCAATTTTCGAAGACAATCATCTTCAGTGATGAGGCACATTTTCACCTCAGTGGATTCGTCAATAAACAGAATTGCCGCATTTTGGCGAATGAGAATCCAAGAGTGATTGTCGAAAAACCAATGCACCCACAAAGAGAGACTGTTTGGTGCGGTTTATGGGCTGGCGGCATCATCGGGCCGTATTTTTTCCAAAATGAGGCCGGTCAGGCAGTTACTGTGAATGGTGTTCGCTATCGTGAGATGATAACGATTTTTTTTAGGGCCCGAATTGGAAGATATGGATGTGGACGATATGTGGTTTCAGCAGGACGGTGCCACTTGCCACATAGCTAAAGAAACAATGGCTCTTTTGCGCAACAAATTCAATGGCCGTGTTATCTCACGTAATGGCGATGTCAATTAGCCGCCAAGATCATGTGATTTGACACCGCTGGACTTTTTTTTTTGGGGTTATATGAAATAAAAGGTGTACGTCGATAAGCCAGCAACAATTCAAGAGTTAAAGGATGAGATAATTCGGCACATTAACGGCATTGAACCTCCATTATGCCTCAGCGTCATCGAAAATTTGGACCATCGGATGAAGGTGTGCCAACGAGGTCGCGGCGCCTATTTGGGCGATATTTTGTTCCATACATAATTGAGTAATACCAATATATCATAATAAAACAAGTAAGGAAAGTCTAAAGTCGGGCGGGGCCGACTATATTATACCCTGCACCACTTTATAGATGTAAATTTTCGATACCATATCACATCCGTCAAATGTGTTGGGGGCTATATATAAAGGTTTGTCCCAAATACATACATTTAAATATCACTCGATGTGGACAGAATTTGATAGACTTTTACAAAATCTATAGACTCAAAATTTAATTGGCTAATGCACTAGGGTGGAACACAATGTTAGTAAAAAATATGGGTAACATTTAAATCTGAAGCAATTTTAAGGAAACTTAGCAAAAGTTTATTTATGATTTATCGTTCGATATATATGTATTAGAAGTTTAGGAAAATTAGAGTCATTTTTACAACTTTTCGACTAAGCAGTGGCGATTTTACAAGGAAAATGTTGGTATTTTGACCATTTTTGTCGAAATCAGAAAAATATTTATATTGGAGCTATATCTAAATCTGAACCGATTTCAACCAAATTTGGCACGCATAGCTACAATGCTAATTCTACTCCCTGTGCAAAATTTCAACTAAATCGGAGCAAAAAATTGGCCTCTGTGGTCATATGAGTGTAAATCGGGCGAAAGCTATAAACGGGAGCTATATATAAACGGGAGCTATATATAAATCTAGGGAGCCACCGTGGTGCAATGGTTAGAATGCCCGCCTTGCATACACAAGGTCGTGGGTTCGATTCCTGCTTCGACCGAACACCAAAAAGTTTTTCAGCGGTGGATTATCCCACCTCAGTAATGCTGGTGACATTTCTGAGGGATTCAAAGCTTCTCTAAGTGGTTTCACTGCAATGTGGAACGCCGTTCGGACTCGGCTATAAAAAGGAGGTCCCTTGTCATTGAGCTTAACATGGAATCGGGCAGCACTCAGTGATAAGAGAGAAGTTCACCAATGTGGTATCACAATGGACTGAATAGTCTAAGTGAGCCTGATACATCGGGCTGCCACCTAACCTAACCTATATATAAATCTAAACCGATTTCAACCAAATTTGGCACGCATAGCTACAATGCTAAAGCTACTCCCTGTGCAAAATTACTACCAGATTGGGCCAAAACTCTGGCTATTAGAAGCATATTAGTCCATATCGGGCGAAAGATATATATGTGAGCTATATCTAAATCTGAACCGATTTCAATCAAATTTTGCACACTTAACTGCACTACTAATTGTACTCATAGTGCAAAATTTCAAACAAATTGAGACAACATTCTGGCTTCTGGGGCCATATAAGTCCAAGTCGGGCGAAATATATATATGGGAGCTATATCTAAATCTGAACCGATTTCAATCAAATTTTGCACACTTGACTATACGACTAAGTGTTATATTTGTACATAATTTCAAGCAAAGCGGTATAAAACTCTGGCTGCTGGTTCCATATTAGTGCATATCGGGCGAATGATATATATAGGAGCTATATCTAAATCTGAACCGATTTCAATCAAATTTGGCACACATGACTATACTACCAATTGTACTCCTTGTGCAAAATTTCAAGCTAATCGGGATAAAACTCTGGCTTCTGGGGCCATATAAGTGCATATCGGGCAAAAGATATATATGAGAGCTATGTCTAAATCTGAATCGATTTCAACCAAATTTGGCACGCATAACTGCAATGATAGATCTACTCCCTGTGCAAAATTTGAACCAAATTGGGACAAAACTCTAGCTTTTAGGACCATATTAGTCCATATCGGGCGAAAGATATATATGGGAGCTATATCTAAATCTGAACCGATTTCAATCAAATTTTGCACACTATACGACTAAGTGTTATGTTTGTACAAAATTTCAAGCACATCAGTATAAAACTCTGGCTGCTGGGTCCATATTAGTGCATATCGGGCGAAAGATATATATGGGAGCTATATCTAAATCTGAACCGATTTCTTCCAAAATCAATAGGGTTCTCTTCTGACCCAAATTAGGAACATGTGCCAAATTTGAAGGCGATTGGACTTAAATTGCGAGCTAGACTTTGATCACAAAAATGTGTTCACAGACAGACGGACGGACGGACGGACAGACGGACATGGTTATATCGACTCAGGGACCCACCCTGAGCATTATTGCCAAAGACACCATGTGTCTATCTCGTCTCCTTCTGGGTGTTACAAACATATGCACTAACTTATAATACCCTGTTCCACAGTGTGGCGCAGGGTATAATAAAATTACAATAATTTCCTAAATAGTTTGTGTTTTATTCAAAATCAACATCGGCCCTTGAAATTTTAACTACCTTTTAGTTTAGTTAAAATTCCATCCTCCTAATTATTGGTTCACTACTCTTCTAAGCTAGAAAGTAATGAGAGCACGTTGAAGTATTTTCCACCACAAAGAGCTATAGAAAATAAATAAACGTATAATAATAATATATAATAACCAGTAAGGAAAGTCTAAAGTCGGGCGGTGCCGACTATATTATACCCTGCACCACTTTGTAGATCTAAATTTTCGACACCATATCACATCCGTCAAATGTGTGGGGGGCTATATATAAAGGTTTGTCCCAAATACATACATTTAAATATCACTCGATCTGGAAGAATTTGATAGACTTCAACAAAATCTATAGACTCAAAATTTAATGCACTAGGGTGGAACACAATGTTAGTAAAAAAATATGGGAAACGTTTAAATCTGAAGCAATTTTAAGGAATCTTCGAAAAAGTTTATTTATGATTTATCGCTCGATATATGTGTATTAGAAGTTTAGGAAAATTAGAGTCATTTTTACAACTTTTCGACTAAGCAGTGGCGATTTTACAAGGAAAATGTTTGTATTTTGACCATTTTTGTCGAAATCAGAAAAACATATATATGGGAGCTATATCTAAATCTGAACCGATTTCAACCAAATTTGGCACGCATAGCTACAATGCTAATTCTACTCCCTGTGCAAAATATCAACTAAATCGGAGTTAAAAATTAGCCTCTGTGGTCATATGAGTGTAAATCGGGCGAAAGCTATATATGGGAGCTATATCTAAATCTGAACCGATTTCAACCAAATTTGGCACGCATAGTTACAATGTTAATTCTACTCCCTGTGCAAAATTTCAAATAAATCGGAGCAAAAAATTGGCCTCTGTGGTCATATGAGTGTAAATCGGGCCAAAGCTATATATGGGAGATATATCCAAATCTGAACCGATTTCAACCAAATTTGGCACGCATAGTTACAATGCTAATTCTACTCCCTATGCAAAATTTCAACTACATCGGAGCAAAAAATTGGCCTCTGTGGGCAAATGAGTGTAAATCGGGCGAAAACTATATATGGGAGCTATATCTAAATCTGAACCGATTTGGCTGATATTTTGCAAGTTTTTCGAGACTCATAAAATATTCGGATGTACGGAATTTGAGGAAGATCGGTTGATATACACGCCAATTATGACCAGATCGGTGCAAAATATATATGGCAGCTATATCTAAATCTGAACCGATTTTTTCCAAAATCAATAGGGATCGTCTTTGAGCCGAAACAGGACCCTATACCAAAATTTAGGACAATCGGACTAAAACTGCGAGCTGTACTTTGCACACAAAAATACATCAACAGACAGACAGACAGACGGACAGACAGACAGACAGACAGACAGACAGACAGACAGACAGACAGACAGACAGACAGACGGACATCGCTAAATCGACTCAGAATTTAATTCTAAGCCGATCGGTATACTAAAAGATGGGTCTATGACCACTATTTCTTGGCGTTACATACAAATGCACAAACTTATTATACCCTGTACCACAGTAGTGGTGAAGGGTATAAAAATCATAGATTATAAATCTGTAACAGAAACATTTTGTTAGCAAGTCAAATTAGACGATTTACACTTGCTTACAATATTTAATTTTTTATAGCCGCGGCTATAACAAATCATTTCCAGTTGTTTAATATGATGGAGATTCATTTCTCTTTTACCCACTTTCACTCTCTCTCTCTCTCGTTGTGTGTGTTCTTCTCTTTGCTAACGGCAATTTACAAGGAAATTAAATGAAAATCCTTTACAGTATGGCTCGTTAACTCTTACCCGTTTGAAATATAAATAACGTGGCCCCTATGTATGCCCAGATTGTGGTTTTGTAGACAAACTTGGTGCGACAATTCATGGTAGTCATTAAATTGGGTTAGTTACCGTAATAAAAGTGCAGGCAAAGAGAAAAACAGAAAAACGAATGATAATTATTTTAAAGTAAAACACCAACATTAAATCAAATTAAGTATAAAGCAAAAAAAAAATTGTCATTGAGTTTATCCAGCTTTCATAAGCATAAAATACAAAAAAAATGGTACGAAAGAAAGTCATAAAGAAATCTTCCCATTGAAATTGTTTAAATAATTATTTTCAACTTTGGGTGTTCTTTAGCCTTACTTTATTTCAAAATTTTCCTTTGGGTATTTACTGGTATTTTCCATTTTTGTCGCTTTTTCATGTTTTCCTTCTGCTGCACATGAAATGGGCCATTAAAAATGAAATATTACATCTTAAAAAAAGATCTCCTTACTTTTTGTATTGCTCATTTTTTGTTGTTCTGTTTTTAAGATGAGTGTGTTTTTTTTAGGATTTTCCGTTTTAATACTCTACATCAGGGTAGAGTAGGGTATAAGAAGAATTATTTTTTGCTCGATGTGAGATAAATTTAGCATCAGCTTCACACAAAGCCGGGATTGACGACTCGAAGGGTTCTGTATGCTTTCTGTTTAGTGGGATTGGAAAGAAATCCATCCTGGTTTAACGATTGATTCTACGCTCTATATTTATAAAGCAATTTTTGGTAAATATTTTTTACACTCAAAAAATAGAGAAACCAGCAGGAAGGAAAATTTTAGTTGATTTTAGAAAATTTAGATTAATTTTAGAAAAAATGTTACTAAACTGTATTCAAACGCAGATGTCACGCTGATATCATAAAAATAAGTAAATATTTTTTCGACAAATTCAAAAAAATTTATTAGGCGTAATTTATTTATTTCACTTTTTAAAGAATTTTTTTTTAGATTGATTTTTTAGATTGGAGTTAAAAATTGTAAAAATGTCTTTAGCGTCATACGAGATTCACTATGGGAGCATTTGTGTTAAAATTTACAAATTTTAAGACATTCTAAGCTAACATATATTGTAGGAAATACGAATTTAGTAAATCTGTATGCCTTATTTGTGGATAATTATAATTAACTAGCGTAACCCGGCCCGCTTCGCTGTGCCTTCCGAAGCATATTTGTAGGAACATTTTGCGTTAACTTAGTCAGCCATATCCTTTGAGCTGAAACCAAATTCGAAGAGATTTGAATTCTTTCAAACAAATCGGACAACTTGTTTTTTTTTTTTTTGTTTATATACAGAAATACGGCGAAAATGCAGATGTAAAACGGTACGTCTTAACAAACGTCAGATAGAGGGTGTTCCTTTTCATTTTTATACCCTCCACCATAGGATGGGGGGTATATTAACTTTGTCATTTCGTTTGCAACACATCGAAATATTGCTCTTAGGACCCATAAAGTATATATATTCTGGGTCGTGGTGAAATTCTGAGTCGATCTGAGCATGTCCGTCCGTCCGTCCGTCTGTTGAAATCACGCTAACTTCCCAACGAAACAAGCTATCGACTTGAAACTTTGCACAAGTAGTTGTTATTGATGTAGGTCGGATGGTATTGCAAATGGGCCATATCGGTCCATTTACGTATAGCCCCCATATAAACGGACCCCCACATTTGGCTTCCGAATCCTCTAATAGAAGCAAATTTCATCCGGATCGGATGAAATGTGGTATGGTGTTAGTATAAACCCATATAAACCGATCCCCCGATTTGGCTTGCAGAGCCGCTAAGAGAAGTAAATTTCATCCGATCCGGCTGAAATTTGGTACGTGGTGTTAATATATGGCCTCAAACACCCATGCAATAATTGGTCGAAATCGGTCCATAATTATATATATGCCCTATATAAACCGATCCCCAGATTTGACCTCCAGAGCCCGTTGGAAGAGCAAAATTCATCCGATTCGGTTGAAATTTGCTACCTGAAGTTAGTATATGGTATCCAACAACAATGCAGGAATTGGTTCATATCAGTCCATAATTATATAGCCCCCATATAAACCGATTCCCAGATTTGACCTCCGGTGCATTTTGGAGAAGCAAAATTCATCCGATCTGGCTGAAATTTGGTACGTGGTGGTAGTATATGATATTTAACAACTATGCCAAAAGTGGTCCATATCAGTGCATAATCATATATAGCCCCTATATAAACCGATCCCGAGATTTGGTTTTGGAGCCTCTTGGAGGAACAAATTTCATACGAGTCTGTTGAAATTTGGTACATTGTGCTAGTATATGGCCGTTAACAACCATGCCTAACTAAGTCCATATCGGTCTATAGTTATATATAGCCATCAGATAAATCGATTCCCTATCACACAAAAGATGGTCCAATACAAGTTCATAATTGTATATACCCCCCATATAAGCGACCCCCATATTTCAATTCTGGCTCTCTACGTATTGTCTAATACATACCACGTATGGACTAACTCACAATTTAGAAAACGATGTTAAGAAGTTCACGATGTCATGAACGGCATTCGTTTTTCTTTGGCCATGAAAAGTCTTAAAATAATCGTCAGACGTTATTATGGCAACTCCCTCGGTGGTGCAATGTGCTAAGGCGATTGTTAACGCGTATGGTGCAGGAAACACAGGTTCGAGTCACCCCAGCGGAAATCTTTTTTATACCCTTCACCACTACTGTGGTACAGGGTATAATAAGTTTGTGCATTTGTATGTAACGCCAAGAAATAGTGGTCATAGACCCATCTTTTAGTATACCGATCGGCTTAGAATTAAATTCTGAGTCGATTTAGCGATGTCCGTCTGTCTGTCTGTCTGTCTGTCTGTCTGTCTGTCTGTCTGTCTGTCCGTCTGTCTGTCTGTCTGTTGATGTATTTTTGTGTGCAAAGTACAGCTCGCAGTTTTAGTCCGATTGTCCTAAATTTTGGTATAGGGTCCTGTTTCGGCTCAAAGACGATCCCTATTGATTTTGGAAAAAATCGGTTCAGATTTAGATATAGCTGCCATATATATTTTGCACCGATCTGGTCATAATTGGCGTGTATATCAACCGATCTTCCTCAAATTCCGTACATCCGAATATTTTATGAGTCTCGAAAAACTTGCAAAATATCAGCCAAATCGGTTCAGATTTAGATATAGCTCCCATATATAGTTTTCGCCCGATTTACACTCATTTGCCCACAGAGGCCAATTTTTTGCTCCGATGTAGTTGAAATTTTGCATAGGGAGTAGAATTAGCATTGTAACTATGCGTGCCAAATTTGGTTGAAATCGGTTCAGATTTGGATATATCTCCCATATATAGCTTTGGCCCGATTTACACTCATATGACCACAGAGGCCAATTTTTTGCTCCGATTTATTTGAAATTTTGCACAGGGAGTAGAATTAACATTGTAACTATGCGTGCCAAATTTGGTTGAAATCGGTTCAGATTTAGATATAGCTCCCATATATAGCTTTCGCCCGATTTACACTCATATGACCACAGAGGCTAATTTTTAACTCCGATTTAGTTGATATTTTGCACAGGGAGTAGAATTAGCATTGTAGCTATGCGTGCCAAATTTGGTTGAAATCGGTTCAGATTTAGATATAGCTCCCATATATATGTTTTTCTGATTTCGACAAAAATGGTCAAAATACAAACATTTTCCTTGTAAAATCGCCACTGCTTAGTCGAAAAGTTGTAAAAATGACTCTAATTTTCCTAAACTTCTAATACACATATATCGAGCGATAAATCATAAATAAACTTTTTCGAAGATTCCTTAAAATTGCTTCAGATTTAAACGTTTCCCATATTTTTTTACTAACATTGTGTTCCACCCTAGTGCATTAAATTTTGAGTCTATAGATTTTGTTGAAGTCTATCAAATTCTTCCAGATCGAGTGATATTTAAATGTATGTATTTGGGACAAACCTTTATATATAGCCCCCCACACATTTGACGGATGTGATATGGTGTCGAAAATTTAGATCTACAAAGTGGTGCAGGGTATAATATAGTCGGCACCGCCCGACTTTAGACTTTCCTTACTGGTTTTAATTTTGTTTATAAAGTCATAACCATAACGTTTTCAGATCATGAACCCTGGTTGTTGTTTTGACAACGCATGGTGTTATTTTATCGTTGTCAGATTGACACCGCCTGTTCACAGTTTGACACCACATGTTTGTTGATTCACTTTCATGAACGAATCGTTTTGAAATGAGCACGCCGTTCATGATTTTTTCTATGAGTGTAGTTCCCTTTAAGAGCGATACAATGATTATAACGAGCTTCCAATTTTTTGATACCATTTTGGTAGTACTCCTTCGGTTTTGTCTCAAAATAGGCCTCAGTTTCGGCGATCACCTCTTCATTGCAGTCAATTTTTTTCCCTGCGAGCATCCTTTTGAGGTCTGAGAACAAGAAAAAGTCGCTGGGGGCCAGATATGGAGAATTCGGTGGGTAGGGAAGCAATTCGAAGCCCAATTCATGAATTTTTGCCATCGTTCTCAATGAATTGTGGCACGAATGTGGTATCACAATGGACTGAATAGTCTAAGTGAGCCTGTTACATCGGGCTGCCACATAACCTAACCTAACCAAAGAATCTTAAAAATACCTTGCCATCGGCAAGTGTTACCACAACCCAAGTAATTCGATTGTCGATGACAGTCTTTCGTAGAAGTTTCTACGCAATCCATGGTGGAGGGTACATAGGATTCGGCTTGGCCGAACTTACGGCGGTATATACTTGTTTTAATTATGTTCTGTATTCAATCTTTTGCATTTCCTGTGAATTTTAAGTGTGGTTTGTCAAGGAAAGGTATCCTTCTCCTCAATATATCGGAAAATCAATCGTTATATTTAAACAATATACAAAGAATCTCTGTTTCCCGTCTTATAAATCGGAAAAAACAAAAGTACACTGAAAAAAAGCATGCCCGGTTCCAAAGATTTTGTCTTCGCTTTAAAAATTTTGCTATTGATTCCGAGCCAAAGAAGCGGAGAATACAAGTAAGGATACTTTTAAGATACAATTCTCTTTTAAATTTGGGTTTTGTGTACTTGCTTCTAACATAGGAAGCAAATTTTAATTTTTCGCTTTTTCAGCTTTTTTTCTTCATATGATATTAAAGTCCTTTAAAAACGAGTTACCTATATTTGAACAATTTTTTGCTTTGTAGTCAAGATGCAAAAAGACAACGAATTTAAAGACAATTTCATTAAATTTAAAGAATTTTTCTGAATTATTAAAGTCAAATTGACCTTAGCCCAAGCATTTTTTCTTTCATGTTATGATACCCATTTTTAAGTAAGATCACTTAATTATAAGGACAATAGGACTTCATTAAAAAGTTTATGGACTTTTGGACAAGGAATAAAACTTTATATTAGAGAAATGCGTCTTCTATGCTAAGCAAAATTTGCATTCGTATTTTAACGACATGAAATCTTTGACCGTACGACAATATTTTTTTCAGTGTACTTAAAAAAATTTACCACATTAATATTTTAAATGTTGGACACTTGAAACTTTGTTATTAATGTAAGTCGAAAGTTATTGTAAATGTGTCATATCGGACCACTTTTAAGAAGGGAAAATTTTATTCGATCCGGTTGAAATTTGGTACGCGCTGAAATACTTGTAATAACAATGTAAAAATGGGTCCATATCGGTCCATAATTATACAATGACGAAAAAAGAAAGTGTACAACAAATTGTAATAAATTGTGAAACAAAATGAAAAATGCCAGATGGAAGCGTTTTGGAACGCCATTGCTACTTGGCGAATTTCGATGGCAGGAATTTTGAGGAATGCCAAATGGATGTTAATGAGCTGAGCACTTTACCGGTTTCAAGTAGTGATAATTACCACGGTTTCTGCAGTGTATCTAATGGATATGGTTTTGAGATGCATTCTTGAGCACTAAAAACAACGATTCGATGGGTTATCTGCCATAAAGTTCTGACTTGGCACCGAAGGTTTCCCAGCAAAAAAAGAGCGTCCAAAAAAGTAGTTTGGATCCCCAATCTGTGATCCGGAAGTAGTGCAAACTTGGATCATCTCCAATGAATTTTACATGGACTTGTCATAGGACGGAAGTACTCCCTTTTTGGATCCTTTGCATTGCTTTAGAAGTTGTGCCCTGGAAGTTAATTTGAATGAAGGAATTTAAAAAGCGAAAAAAAAATTTTTTTTCAACCAATTTCACTTTTTTTCATCCATATGTTTTATTACACTATTATTTTCCTATTATCTAATTTTTACAATTTGAAAAACTTTTTCGCTCCGACCAGGGATTGAACCTGGGTTTACTGGCACCATAACAGAACGCCTTAGCACACTCAGCCACAAACGCCATTGAACATAAAGCGTCGAAAGGTCAATTCAAATGTTTGTGATACGATCGTAATACGACACCAAGGAATAACATTCTAATTGCTTCTCGATATGTTCTTTATTAGTATGAACGAAAAAATAAGAAACGCAGGTTCAAATCTCACCAGCGGCAATTTTTTTTATCAAATATTTTTCTAAAAAATTATTTTTTTATGTCATGCATCGTTTTTATTTTTTATTTTCGGCATATATTTTCGTATAAATATATTTTTTCCATTAAAAACCAACAAAAAAATGAAAAATTCTCGTAATTTGCAAAACCTTCTCAAAAGAACTTCCACGGAAGCGAAAAAGTCAAACGGCACAGGTTCAAATCCCAGAGAGCATGAAATTTATTTTTTTTTTATTATTTTTTTACTTTTTTATTAATTTCTATTTTTTTTAGTTTTTTTATTAGTTTTCTATTTTTTTGGAAAATTTAATTGTAAAAAATTTGCACTTAAAATAGCCTGATTGCGTTCTTTCTAATACTTGTCCAAAAGGACTGCATCGGAAGTTGAAAAAACTCGATGGGGGATTCTGGGATGGGCTTTAAAAGAAATGTTTATGGAACAACTTCCAATTTTTTTGCTGGGTTTCTTTATATTCCCTCTTGTACTTTTAAAATAAAATGAAGAAACGATTGATGGGTTCAGAATGCAAGTTTTGGAGATACCTCAATCCGAGCGGCAGAACTGCTTCGACAATTAGTTCAAACACAGGGAAAAGGGTATAGATCTGAATGGGGAATATATTGGAAAACAATAAAACGATAAATTGGGGACTAACTTACAATTTGGTAAACAATGTGAAGAAAAAAAACTACACCTTGTCGTCGCCAGCAGTTACCAAAACCCAAGTAATTCAATTGTGGATAACAGTCGTTAGTTGAACTTTGTCCGCAATCCAAGTTAGAGGGTACATAAAATTCTGCCAGGCTGAACTTTCAGCCTTCTATAATTGTTTTTGTGTTTTTTTTTCTCATTTTAAGTCACAGCTGTGTTTGAAAAGTTGTTAGTGAATTATTTTCCCGAACTTGTCCTCTGTATATAATTTCTTCTTCAGATTTACATTAAGCATGAGGTGTATCCATCACATGAACCAGGTGCTTAAGAAAAAACTCGTTTTAATTAATCATGCAATCTTTAACTAATTTATCGATGTCAATGATTAGCCTGCGTTAGGTTAGATAACATAGCAGGTGGTACACCACGATTCATCACGATTTTCGATATAGTATTATAATGAAATTAGAGAAGGAAACATGTTACCTATGTTTAATATTTTTTCAACCAGCAAATTTCATATTAGAAAGGACTAATAAAATATATATCCTTTTAGCAATAGTATTTTCTTTATATAAACTTTTTCAATACCTAACGTCATTAATATTTGGAAAAATGTCAGCCTTGTTAAAGTAGAGATACAAAAGTTAACAAGTAAATACGGCCGTAAGTTCGGCCAGGCCGAATCTTATGTACCCTCCACCATGGATTGCGTAGAAACTTCTACTACAGACTGTCATCCACAATTGCTTGGGTTGCGGTAACACTTGCCGATGGCAAGGTATCTTAAAACTTCTTAACACCGTCTTCTAAATTTAAAGTTAGTCCATACGAGGTATATATTAAATAAAAAAAGACCGATTAAATACGTATATAATTCAGTTTGATAACATTTTCTATAGAAATAAAATTTTGACAAAATTGTTATTTCTAAATTTTGACAAAATTTTCTATAGAAATAAAATTTTGACAAAATTTTCTATAGAAATAAAATTTTGACAAAGTTTGTATCGTAATAAAATTTTGACAAAATATTCTATAGAAATAAAATCCTGACAAAATTTTCTATAGAAATAAAATTCTGACAAAATTTTCTGTATAAATAAAATTATGACAAAATTATCTATAAAAATAAAATTTTGACAAAATTTTCTATAGAAATAAAATGTTGACAAAATTTTCTATAGATATAAAATCTTGACAAAATTATCTATAGAAATAAAATTTTGACAAAATTTTCTATACAAATAAAACTTTGACAAAATTTTCTGTAGAAATAAAATTTTTACAAAATTTTCCATAGATATAAAATTTTGACAAAATCTTCTATAGAAATGAAATTTTGACAAAATTTTCTATAGAAATAAAATTTTAACAAAATTTTCTATAGAAATAAAATTTTGACAAAATTTTCTATAGAAATAAAATTTTGACAAAATTTTCTATAGAAATAAAATTTTGACAAATTTTTCTATAGAATAAAATTTTGACAAAATTTTGTGCAGTAATAAAATTTTGACAAAATTTTCTATAGACATAAAATTTTGACAAAATTTTCTATAGAATAAAATTTTGACAAAATTTTGTATCGTAATAAAATTTTGACAAAATTTTCTATAGAAATAAAATTTTGATAAAATTTTCTATAGAAATAAAATTTTGACAAAATTTTCTATAGAAATAAAATTTTGACAAATTTTTCTATAGAAATAAAATTTTGACAAAATTTTGTACCGTAATAAAATTTTGACAAAATTTTCTATAGAAATAAAATTTTGACAAAATTTTCTATAGAATAAAATTTTGACAAAATTTTGTATCGTAATAAAATTTTGACAAAATTTTCTATAGAAATAAAATTTTGACAAAATTTTCTATAGAATAAAATTCTGACAAAATTTTCTATAGAAATAAAATTTTGAAAATATTTTCTATAGAAATAAAATTTTGACAAAATTTTCTATAGAAATAAAATTTTGACAAAATTTTCTATAGAAATAAAATTTTGACAAAATTATCTATAGAAATAAAATCTTGACAAAATTATCTATAGAAATAAAATTTTGACAAAATTTTCTGTACAAATAAAACTTTGACAAAATTTTCTATAAAAATAAAATTTTGACAAAATTTTCTATAGAAATAAAATTTTGACAAAATTTTCTATAGAAATAAAATTTTGACAAAATCATCTATAGAAATAACATTTTGACAAAATTTTCTATAGAAATAAAATTTTGACAAAATTTTGTATCGTAATAAAATTTTGACAAAATTTTGTATCGTAATAAAATTTTGACAAAATTTTCTATAGAAATAAAATTTTGACAAAATGTTCTATAGAAATAAAATTTTGACAAAATTTTCTACAGAAATAAAATTTTGACAAAATTTTGTATCGTAATAAAATTTTGACAAAATTTTCTATAGAAATAAAATTTTGACAAAATTTTCTATAGAATAAAATTCTGACAAAATTTTCTATAGAAACAAAATTTTGAAAAAATTTTCTATAGAAATAAAATTTTGACAAAATTTTCTATATAAATAAAATTTTGACAAAATCATCTATAGAAATAACATTTCGACATAATTTTCTATATAAATAAAATTTTGACAAAATTTTGTATCGTAATAAAATTTTGACAATATTTTGTATCGTAATAAAATTTTGACAAAATTTTTTATAGAAATAAAATTTTGACAAAATGTTCTATAGAAATAAAATTTTGACAAAATTTTGTATCGTAATAAATTTTTTTTATCGTAATAAAATTTTGTATCGTAATAAAATTTTGACAAAATTTTCTATAGAAATAAAATTTTGAAAATTTTTCTATAGAAATATAATTTTGACAAAATTTTGTATCGTAATAAAATTTTGACAAAATTTTCTATAGAAATAAAATTTTGACAAAATTTTGTATCGTATTAAATTTTTGACAAAATGTTTTAAAGAAATAAAATTTTGACAAAATTTCTATAGAAATAAAATTTTGACAAAATTTTCTATAGAAATAAAATTTTGACAAAATTTTCTATAGAAATAAAATGTTGACACAATTTTCTATAGAAATAAAATTTTGACAAAATTTTCTATGGAAATAAAATCTTGACAAAATTATCTATAGAAATAAAATTTTGACAAAATTTTCTATAGAAATAAAATATTGACAAAATTTTCTATAGAAATAAAATTTTGACAACATTTTCTATAGAAATAAAATATTGGTAGTTTATTTTTGGCGATATGGACCAATTTTTGTGTGATTGGGGATCGGCTATACATAACTATAGACCGATATGGACCCAATTTCAACCGAATCGGATGAATTTTGCGCTTCCAAAAGGTTCCGGAGATCAAATACTAACACCACGTACCAAATTTCAACCGGATCGGATGAATTTTGCTGTTGCAATAGGCTCCAGAGTTCACATCTGGGGATCGGTTTATATGGGGGCTATATATTAGAATTATGGACCGATATGAACAAATTTTTGCATGGTTGTTAGACACCACATACCTACAGCTCGTGCCAATTTTCAACCGGATCGGATAAATTTTGCTCCTCCAAGAGGCTCCGAAGGTCAAATCTGGGGATCGTTTTATATGGGTCTATATAAGTATGGACCGATATGGACCAATTTTTACATGGTTGTTAGAGACCATATACTAATACCACGTACCAAATTTCAACCAGATCGGATGAAATTTGCTTCTTAAGAGGCTCCGAAAGTCAAATCTGGGGATCGGTTTTTATGGGGGCTATATATAATTATGGACCGATATGGACCAATTTTTGCACGGTTGTTAGAGACCATATACTAACACCACGTACCAAATTTCAACCGGATCGGTTATTGGCTATTCCATACTTTCAGAGAGACTATGCTAACCATGACTCTCTTCGTCTTCTCTTTTATGATTTCAACAAGTACTACCACCTTATTGATCTTTCTGAAAATAGATGCTCTTTAAAGCGTAAAATTATACTATATTTGAATGAATGAATTATGTTATCAATAAATCTAGAATTTGTAAATATGTATCCATAACGTTTATATTTTAGTCTGTAAGGATATTGTAATCTATAGACTATAGAAAATAAAAAAAAAAAAAAATAAAAATTGCTTCTCTAAGAGACTCCGCAAGTTAAATCTGGGCATCGGTTTATATGGGGGCTATACGTAAAAGTGGTCCAATATGGCCCATTTGCAATACCATCCGATCTACATCAATAACAACTACTTATGCCAAGTTTCAAGTCGATAGCGTGTTTCGTTCGGAAGTTAGCGTGATTTCAACAGACGGACGGATGGACGGACATGCTTAGATCGACTCAGAATTTCACCACGACCCAGAATATACTTTATGGGGTCTTAGTACAATATTTCGATGTGTTACAAACGGAAGGACAAAGTTAATATACCCCCATCCTATGGAGGATGGTATAACAATCGACGTCTACTTTTTGTATCCGACTGATATTCACACAAAATGAATTTCCATATTTATATTTTACAACATCCTTTCTTTTATACTTTTTTAAATTTTTTCCCCTCTGATTCATTGGTTCTGGTAAACGAAAAACGATTTTAATCTGAACAATATCCTGTTGTTGTAATCAAACTTTTAATTTTAAATAAATCCTCTGAATAATTATAATTGAAAAATGCTAGGAAAACTTTAAATCCCCTTTCACACTCATTCCTGCAAATGCGGGTGAATGCCGTATTCAATTCGACATATGCCCCTTGAACATGAATAAATAATCTATAAGTTTTAATGCGATTTAATCTTTGGAATTGGCAAATGTGAAAAAAAAACGAATTTATTAAAAGTTTCAAATGCCATAGGGGGATAAAAGCAAGACCATAAAATTGAGCTGAATGGTTTTTGGGTGACACATGTGCTATAATCATGATGAAGGTAAAACATGCAATTGCATGTCACTATGAACTATCAAATGGGGGGGGTGGAGAAACATTGGCTTAGGGTTACAGATACAATGCCATTGGATTGTGACAATATGGAGGACGAAAGTGCACAAAATAAATCTTTATTGCATGGAAGTATATAACATTCGAAAGTGATTTCATATTTATGGAAAAATTAACTTAATCTGATGACGAAATGGGGGCATAATGAGGCATAGAAACAAGTAAAGATGGACGAAAGTTCGCACAGGCCAAATCTTGCAGGCAAAAAAAAAAAATCTTTCCTCCCAAACGAAATTTTATACATACAAATAACATCGTTTCCTATTTGCTTTTCGCTGTAAGGAAGTTTATTTGGATGAAAATTATATACTTTTTGTGATAAACGTTTATTCTTCTACAGGATGTAAAAACAATTTCATAAAGACTAACAGCCTATTTCTGATATCCGAACGAAAGCAATTGCGAACGAACGGTAGTCACTCACTTTCGTCTAGATTTGGGTTTCTCTAACTTCCTTTCGTTCGTTCGCATGGCTTACGTTACTGTCAAATGCTAGCATTACCAGATCTCAATTAATTAAATTTCCTGAAAAAGGCTAATACATTTTAAAAATTATTTTCTATAAAATTCAATTTGGCTTCGCCGTCAATTTGGCAAACTTTTCCTGCTTCTGATATTTGGTTTAGCTCGATATTTTTTTAACAAATTAGCCCGCGTAGAGAGATAAGGATTTGTATTTCCATATTTCTACAATAATTACAGTTCTGTTCTCCTTTTTATGAGTGTTTCATTCGAGATGCATGTGTTTGTTCGTGTTAGACTTTCCCTTATGCGCCTTACAGACTATCAGTTATTCCGGACGACAGTGCTCGTGTCGAACATATCCCATATATTGGCCACATTATAAGTTAAGTCCGAAGGCATAATCGATACCGCTGAATGCTTATGGGATCGATAACAAATTTACCGATTATTTAGTCATCGCCGACAAGTCGTATCGATTCGACACACTGTAAGATTCTTTACAAACACAGACATTCCGTCCGGAATAGCTGATAGTCTGTAAAGCGCATTAAACGGTCTCTATGGTGGTTATAGAGAAAAAATAGATCGATATAAATCACTTTTATCACATATTTACATTAAAAGTTTTAATCAATTTATCAATTATTAAGTTTTTCCTTATTTATAAATGCCTTTTTTCACAAAACGAAAGGTATTTACCAAGTGAATTTTACATTTATGTTATCATAATAAGTTTTTTTTTAGGGAAATGTTATAATTGATTCATAATGGTGGGTATTTAAGTTTCGGGCCGTTTTCTTTTAATATGGCATTATTATACCCTCCACCATAGGATGGGGGTATATTAACTTTGTCATTCCGTTTGTAACACATCGAAATAATGCTCTAAGGCCCCATAAAGTCGTGGTGAAATTCTGAGTCGATCGGTGCATGCCCGTCCGTCCGTCTGTTGAAATCACGCTAACTTCCGAACGAAACAAGCTATCCATTTGAAACTTGGCACAAGTAGTTGTTATTGATGTAGGTCGGATGGTATTGCAAATGGGCCATATCGGTCCACTTTTACGTATAGCCCCCATATAAACGAACCCCCAAATTTGGCTTGCGATTGCTCTAAGAGAAGCAAATTTCATCCGATCTGGCTGAAATTTGGTACATGGTGTTAGTATATGGTCTCTAACAATCACGCAAAAATTGGTCCATATCGGTCCACTTTTACGTATAGCCCCCATATAAACGAACCCCCAAATTTGGCTTGCGATTGCTCTAAGAGAAGCAAATTTCATCCGATCTGGCTGAAATTTGGTACATGGTGTTAGTATATGCTCTCTAACAACCATGCAGAAATTGGTCCATATGGGTCCTTAATTACATATAGCCCCCATATAAACCGATCCCCCGATTTGGCTTGCGGAGCCTCTAAGAGAAGGAAATTTCATGCGATCCGGCTGAAATTTGGTACATGGTGTTGGTATATGTTCTCTAATGACCATGCAAAAAGTGGTCCACATCGGCCCATAATTATATATAACCCCAATATAAACCGATCCCCAGATTTGACCTCCGGAGCCTCGTAGAGGAGCAAAATTCATCCGATCCGATTGAAATTTGGTACGTGGTGTTAGTATATTGTCTCTAACAACCGTGCCAAAATTAGTCCATATCGGTCCATAATTATATATAGCCCCCATATAAGCCGATCCCCAGATTTGACCTCCGGAGCCTCTTAGAGGAGCAAAATTCATCCGATCCGGTTGAAATTTGGTACGTGGTGTTAGTATATGGTCTCTAACAACCATGCGAGAATTGGTCCACATCGGTCCATAATTATATATAGCCTCTATATAAACGGATCCCCAAATTTGGCTTGCGGAGCCTCTAAGAGAAGCAAATTTAATCCGATCCGGCTGAAATTTGGTACATGGTGTAAGTATATGGTCCTTAACAACCATGCCAAAATTGGTCCACATCGGTCCATAATTATATATAGCCCCCATATAAACCGATCCCCAGATTTGGCTTGCGGAGCCTCTAAGAGAAAAAAATTTCATTCGATCCGGCTGAAATTTTGTACATGGTATATGTATATGGTATCTAACAACTATGCAAAAATTGGTCGAAATCGGTCTATAATTATATATAGCCTCCATATAAACCGATCCCCAGATTTGACCCCCGGAGCCCCTTGGAAGAGCAAAATTCATCCGATTCTGTTGAAATTTGGTACGTGATGTTAGTATATTGGTATCCAACAACCATGCAGGAATTGGTTCATATCAGTCCGTAATTATATATAGCCCCCATATAAACCGATCCTCAGATTTGACCTCCGGAGCCTCTTGGAGGTGAAAAATTCATCCGATTCGGTTGAAACTTGGTACGTAGTGTTAGTATATGGTCTCTAATATTCATGCAAAAATTGGTCCATTTCGGTCCATAATTATATATATACCTCCCATATAAACTGATCCCCAGATTGGACTCCGGAACCCCTTGGAGGAGCAAAACTCATCCGATCCGGTTGAAATTTGTTACGTGGTGTTAGTATATTGTCTCTAGCAACCATCCAAAAATTGGTCTATATCGGTCCATAATTATATATAGCCCCCTATAAACCGTTCCCCAGATTTGATCTCCGGAGCCTCTTGGAGGAGCAAAATTCATCCGATCCGGTTGAAATTTGTAACGTGGTGTTAGTATAAGGCCGCTAATAACCATGCCAAAATTGGTCCATAACGGTCTATAGTTATATATAGCCGATCCACAATCACACAAAAATTGGTCCATATCGGTTCATAATCATGGTTGCCACTCGAGCCAAAAATAATCTACCAAAATTTCTTTATTAGAAAATTTATTTCTATAGAAAATTTTGTCAAAATTTTATTTCTATAAAAAATTTTGTCAAAATTTTATTTCTATAGAAAATTTTGTCAAAATTTTATTTCTATAGAAAATTTTGTCAAAATTTTATTTCTATAGAAAATTTTGTCAAAATTTTATTTCTATAGAAAATTTTGTCAAAATTTTATTTCTATAGAAAATTTTGTCAAAATTTTATTTCTATAGAAAATTTTAACAAAATTTTATTTCTATAGAAATTTTTTTCCAAATTTTATTTCTATAGAAATTTTTTTTAAAATTTTATTTCTATAGAAAATTTTTTCCAAATTTTACTTCTATAGAAAATGTTGTCAAAATTTTATTTCTATAGAAACTTTAAAATTAATTATATACGTATTTAATCGGCCTTTTTTAGTTTAATATATACCACATATGGACTTTGAGGTATATATTACGGTGTTAGGAAGTTTTAAGATACCTTGCCATCGGCAAGTGTTACCGCAACCCAAGTAATTCGATTGTGGATTACAGTCTGCAGTAGAAGTTTCTACGCAATCCATGGTGGAGGGTACATAAGCTTCGGCCTGGCCGAACTTACGGCCGTATATACTTGTTTATAATTAAAATCTTATTTTAATTTTAAAATTTGAATTTAGGGTTAACATGACCCAGCACGTGGTCACTTATTTCTAAATCGATTTATACATACCATATCTGTATTCATTAATTAGATATATTGCGTTGGTTTCTAAACCGAAAAGAAAAAACAAACCAAATACAAAATCATGGTATTCTATGTTGATAACCACAACAAAGGTTGAAATTTCAAAAAACTTTTTGTAAACTAGCCATATAGTAAAAAATAAAAGAAATTAAATTTTACCAAATTAAAATGTCATTGCAATTTATGATAGTGGTTTTCATAGATTTACATCCTCTTTTTTTCGCATGAAATACCCACAAATATTATTTTTGTGGTCTATATATTTTGTGCTAATTGCAAATCTAATTAAAATTTACCAATATCTAGGATTTGAATATACAACATTAACGATGTTAGCAGATAAGTTAAAAGAAAATTAAACAACAACGAAAATTCGGAATAAAATAGTGTGAATATATCATATCCTACACGTTTTCATTTGAAATGAAAGGGATTTCATTTGAAAATACCAAGTGAAAGTGGATACAATTTGTCGAACAAATGTTTAGAAAAATAGTGGAAAATATTACCGATTTTCTTAGTTTTTATACTCTCCACCATATGCGCCGTCCAGACTATAAGTTCACCCGGACGTAATGTCTGTGTTTGCAAATAATCTTACAGTTTGGCCGAACGAACGAATTGGCGGAGGAAAGTAAAATATCGATATTAACAAGATGCAGTATCGATTATGTCTTCGAACATAACTTATAGTGTGGCCAATATCTGGGATATGTGTGACACGAGAACTGTAGTCCGGATAATCTTATAGTGTGGACGGCGCAATAGGATGGGGTCGTTGTGAAATTCTGATTTGATTTAGCGTTGTCCGTTTGTGGAAATCACACTAACATCCGAACGAAACAGGCTATCGGCTTAAAAATTAACACAAGTAGTTGTTATTGATGTAGGTCGGATGGTATTGCAAATGGGCCATATAGGACCACCAATATAAGCCGATCCCCAGATTTGTCGTGCGGGCCTCTTGAAAGAGCAAATTTCATCCGCTCCGGTTGAAATTTGGTACGTGATGTTAATATATGCCATCTTACAATCATAGTTCTCCAAATTTGACCTCCGGAACCTCTTTGGGGAGTAAATATCGTCCCATTCGGTAAAAATTCAGTACGTGATGTTAGTATATGCCCTCTAACAACCATTTAAAAATTGGTTCATATCGGTCAACAAGTATATATAGTCTCCATATAAAGCGATCCACAGATTTGACCTACACGGACGAAAAAGACTGTTTTTGGTGTAAAGGTTATGTATGGGTGTAAAAATTATATGTTTTGAAATTAAAATTTTTTAACACAATATTTTTAAGTGCAAGCATAAATTGTTCATAAACTAGCATAACGTGTTCGCGACATATATGTTAGTATGTTACACCATATTATGTTTGGGACATAAACTTTTTGTAAATATAATATGTTTGTATGTAAACATATATTAATATAGAAATAGCCTATAAACAGATATTTGTTTAGAAAGAGAGACCTAGAGAGAATGCTGCAAGAAAAAGAATGGAAGTAACCAATTGGCGCCATAAAAATATATCCACACAAAGAAAATTTCATAAAAATTTTTTTCTACCAGTGTATGCCTAAGGTGAAACATAATATGTTTGAACAATACAAATAATATATTTTGTTTGGTCCAATCCCGAAAATATATATCCCTGAAGCAGAATTTATTTAGGGTATATGTTACTGAAACGATTTTTTAGGGTGTACCATGTGCAGCTATTAAAGCTTGCAATCTTCTTTCCGTAGATCCGATTAAATGGTTGAGATCGTCTCTTCTTGAAATCTTTTTTGGGATGCCTTCAACTCCAGTCTACCTACCTTCCTTTTCTGCACGATGTTTTAGCGTTGACAAGTTCAAAGATATCACTTCGGCCAATTCTCAAGCTGATTTTCCTTTAAACTAAAATATATTATTTGAATAATATTATCATTACTCAGCAAAAAAGCGTCACCAAAAAAGTTGTGAAAACGTTCTTTTTGGATTCGGAAGTGGAAAATTTTGTGATATTTTACCAAATAAATAATTTTTATATTTTTTATGATTTTTCATGCCTTCTAATGCTTATCTATAAGGACAAAATTTTGTACCATTTTTATACCCTCCACCCTAGGATGGGGGTATATTAACTTTGTCATTCCGTTTGTAACACATCGAAATATTGCTCTAAGACCCCATAAAGTATATATTCTGGGGCGTGGTGAAATTCTGAGTCGATCTGAGCATGTCCGTCCGTCCGTTTGTTGAAATCATGCTAACTTCCGAACGAAACAAGCTATCGAATTGAAACTTGGCACAAGTAGTTCTTATTGATGTAGGTCGGATGGTATTGCAAATGGGCCTTATCGGTCCACTTTTACGTATAGCCCCCATATAAACGGACCCCCAAATTTGGCTTGCGGACCCTCTAAGAGAAACAAATTTCATCCGATCCGGCTGAAATTTGGTACATGGTGTTAGTATATGGTCTCTAATGCCCATGCGAAAATTGGTCCACATCAGTCCATAATTATATACAGCCCCCATATAAACCGATCCCCCGATTTTGCTTTCGGAGCCTCAAAGAGAAGCAAATTTCATCCGATCCAGCTGAAATTTGGTACATGATGTTAGTTATGGTCTCTAACAACTATGCAAAAGTTGGTCCACATCGTTCCATAATTATATATAGCCCCCATATAAACCGATCCCCAGATTTGGCTTGCGGAGCCTCAAAGAGAAGCATATTTCATCCGATCTGGCTGAAATTTGGTACATGGTGTTAGTATATGGTCTCTAACAACTATGCAAATGTTGGTTCACATCGGTCCATAATTATATATAGCCCCCATATAAACCTATCCGCAGATTTGGCATGCGGAACCTCAAAGAGAAGCATATTTCATCCGATCTGGCTGAAATTTGGTACATGGTGTCGGTATATCGTATCTAACAATCATGCACAAATTGGTCCACATCATTCCATAATTTTATATAGCCCCACTATAAACCGATCACCAGATTTGGCTTGCGGAGCCTCCAAGAGAAGCAAATTTCATCCGATCCGTCCGAAATTTGGTACATTGTGAATAATCTCTAACAACCACGTGAAAATTGGTTCACGTCTGTCCATAATTAAATATAGCCGCCATATATACCGATCCCCAGATTTGGCTTGCGGAGCCTCAAAGAGAAGCAAATTTCATTCGATCCGGCTGAAATTTGGTACATGATGTTGGTATGTGGTCTCTAACAACCATGCAAAAATTGGTCCACATCGATCCATAATTATATATAGCCCCCATATAAACCGATCCCCAGATTTGGCTTGCGGAGCCTCAAAGAGAAGCATATTTCATCAGATCCGGCCGAAATTTTGTACATGGTGAATAATCTCTAACAACCACGCGAAAATTGGTCCACATCGATCCATAATTATTATAGCCCCCATATAAACCGATCCCCAGATTTGGCTTGCGGAGCCTCAAAGAGAAGCAAATTTCATCCGATCCGGCAGAAATTTGGTACATGGTGTTGGTATATAGTCTCTAACAATCATGCAAAAATCGGTCCACATCGGTTCATAATTATATATATCCCCCATATAAACCGGTCCCCAGATTTGACCTCCGGAGCCTCCTGAAGGAGCAAAATTCATCCGATCCGGTTGAAATTTGGTACATTTCGCTAATGTATACCATGCCGATACCAACCATGCCAAACTTGGTCCGTATCGATCTTTATTATATAAACCGATCCCCAATCACAGAAAAATCACGATTGCCACTCGAGCCAAAAATAAGCTACCAAAATGTTATTGCCATAGAAAATTTTGTCAAAATTTTATACTGCGATAGAAAATTTTAGTTCTATAGAAAATGTTGTCTTTAGGAAATTTTGTTAAAATTTTATTTCAATACAAAATTTTGTCAAAAATCGTTAGAAAATGTTGTCAAAATTTTATTTCTATAGAAAATGTTGTCAAAATTTTATTTTTGTAGAAAAGTTTGTCAAAATGTTATTTCTATAGAAAATTTATGAAGCATTTCATAATTGGAGAGGACTATTTTGCAAAATCTTCAAAAACATCAGGAATTCTATCAACCTACCAAACAGAAACAAATCTGTCATTTTTGTAGACTCGTGTTCATAATTGTATATAGCCTCCATATAAAGCGACCCCCATATTTCAATTCTGGCTCTATAATTACCGCACAAAATTTCATATCGGTTCGTAATTATTTCTTCCCTATATATACCGGTCAAGAACAGAATATATACGTATATAATCGACCTTTCTTTTGTCTACTATATATCCCGCATGGACTAGCTTACAATTTAGAAGATGATGTTAGAAACCCAAGTAATTTAATTGTGGATGACGTCTTTAGAAATAAAAAGACTTTTTTTATGCAAATAAAAAGACTACTTCATATTTTTATCCGACGTTTACTTCATATATTTTGCGACTGAATTTATTTTCACTTCTCAATTCAAACTTTAAAATAAATAAATAGATATTGTATGCAAAAAAATAAAAAAAAAAACAATCTATACATATAAAATTATATACAATGCGAACATTTTTCAATTATTAACAATTAAAGTGAAATTATTCAAATTCATTCTAAAGAATTGTTTGATAAATTGTATGTTCCACGTGGTTTCATTTGAACTGATTTATGATTATAAAATCTTTCATTTGAAGTGAATAAGGTTTCATTTGATTCAAAAAATCTAAATGTAAAAGGATTGCGTTGAATTAAAAATTCTAATTGGTATGTAGAGAGACAGAGAGTGAGAGGTATGCAGTATCTTATATACTCCCTATATTTCCTTATTCATTATTCTCATTTAATTCAATTATCATAAGCAAATTAATCAATTGACCATAAATTGCACTTGAAATTATTATACTCCATGTGTGGGTTATTCTTCAATGTAAAAGATATTAAAGTCTACACCTATAGCCATTTCACCTAGGCATCATTGTTGGGTTCTCATCGTCAGAATATTCCATTGATGGTCTTTAAAAAAACATTCACGAAATAACATTCGACGTAAATCTTTAAGCATAATCTATAGTAACCGCCGAGGATGCCACAATGGGAATGACATTGAAGGTTTGCCCACGGTGATGTTAATTATGATGGTTGTGATGAAGCATGTCATTGTTTCGTGGATGTGCTAGTGTGAGTGACAACAATGATGATTATTAATTAATTGACTCAAGAGAGTGAAAGATGAATGCTTGATTTTAACGCGAAACAACAACAAATGCCTTGAGGTGGGCACAAAGGTAAATATGTGTATAACGAGAGTATACGAATGAAATTGGCATTGTTAACCTACGTATATGTGTAGTAGTATATCAGAGGTGAGTTTAATGGCATAAGAAGAAACATTGGGTCACATTGGTAAACCTCATTGCGTATACCTGATGTTCTAGCCATAATTATTGTTAATAATAACAGCAAATAAAATCAAAAGTTCTCAGGGGATTTAATTGTAGGTTTATATAATAATAGGGTAAGAATATTATTCACAAACGACTTCTTAACATAAAGGTGATTAAATACAGTTACAATAGTCATCTATGTAATACTTAAGCTCATGATTTTTTTTTTTTTGTTTATTGCTCACTCAGAGGTGGTCTGTCGTAAGCTCTTATTATTTGACATACCATACTTGACGTATGGTAACGTCGTAAACCTCTGTAAAATACTTAGATTTTGACAATATTGGAATTTGTAGAGTATAAGGTTTTTAGAACCATTTTGAGATAAGAGTAAGAAATGCTCATATCAACTACTCTACTGACTCTATTGAACCATGAAAAGCAAACTTTGTGCCATACGAAAATCGAGGTTATATAGCATTTTCACTTCAAATGAAAACTTTTTCAAATAAAATGAAAACATTTTCGGTTTGAATTAAACTTTTTTCAAATCCAATGAATCTTACACACAATTTTTTTTTTCTGATTCAATCATGAAATTAATTGATCCATTTAATTTTTAATTGAAATGTCTTCAATCACAGAAATGATAGTATCAATTAAAAAATTAATTGAAGGTCAATTAAAAAGTTAATTGATCCAATTAAAAAATTAATTGATACTATTATTTTTGTAATTGATTTTTGTTTCAATTAAAAATTAGTTGAATCAATTTAATTTTTAATTGAATATTTTTTAAAACTCAATTAAAATTTTAATTGGAAAATTTTTCGTGATATTTTTTTGTGTGTATGTAGTTTATAATGCATTTTTGACACATATTTCAATTCGAATTCATACTTTAGATCCTTGTTGGTAGGGATATAATTAATGTGTACCAATAGAACGCCAAGAAGGAAACAAATTTTTATACTTTAAGAAAATATAAAATTAAAACTATCAAAAAAATTATTTACTTCCTCCCCAATGAAATTACAAACTAATATCTTTACTGATTTTCTGTTGGTGGTAAATTTTTTCGAAGAATATCTAGAATTTTTTCTTTTTTTGCGTCTTTTTATATTATACGAGGTATCTATTTCTGCCAAATGGACAATATTTTGACTTATAATCTCACCAAACCCTAACTGAACTCAAAAAAATTGAATGGTTCCTATAATCCATTTTTGATTTTCTATTGAATGAAATCTCCTATGACAATATTACACAACGATTAGTGATGGTTATTTTAGTTTAATTAAAAGTCCTAATAAATTTATGAATAACGTTTATGTCCATTCATTTAAAACAGAGTTTACATTTAAGAATATGTGCACTTCTAAAATACAACTTGGTTGTTAAATAATTTTAGTAGTGGTAAGTAACACATAATTATTCGACAAAAATTTAAACAAAAATGTATATTTTTTTGTTCTTAGCGATATACTAATTTATTCGATAAAAAATTTTTTAGTTTTAGAGATTCATTTGGTTTGAAAAAGTTTCCTTTGAAATGAAAAATGTGTCATTTGATTTATTTTTCAAAATTTTTGACAAAATTTTTAGAAATAAATTTTTGACAAAATTTTCTACAGAAATAAAATGTTGACAAAATTTTCTATAGAAATAAAATTTAGACAAAATTTTTATAGAAATAGACTTTTGACAAAATTTTCTATAGAAATAGAATTATGACAAAATTTTATCTAGAAATAAATTTTAGACAAATTTTTTTATAGGAATAAAATTATGACAAAATTCTCTATAGAAATAAATTTTTGACAAAATTTTCTATAGAAATAAATTTTTGATAAAATTTCTATAGAAATAAATTTTTATTGTTGTTTTGATCTCAGCTTAAAACCATGCATTGACTAAACTACAAGTGTAGCTTAACCAACAGAGGTAAAGTATGCTTGTCAAATTTATTTGGGCAAAGCCCTATAGACTGCAAGATGGTTGGATGTACAGCTGTTTCGGAATTACCACATCCCTCATCAGCATCAAAACTATCAACCAATTATCAGAATAAATTCGGGTAATTCACTCAACCCAAAGTGAACTACACTTGATCCTTCCGAAAACAGGTTTGATAGTTGGCTACTGCCTAAACAAATTTGCAAGCATATCTCTTTTCCTTTGCTAAACTCATTTTTGATAAAATTTCTATAGAAATAACATTTTAACAAAATTTTCTATATAAATAAAATGTTGACAACATATTCTATTACGAGTAAAAACAGAATTTTTACAAAATTTCTATAGAAATCAATTTTTGACAAAATTTTCTATAGAAATAAATTTTTGATAAAACTTCTATAGAAATAAAATTTTGATAAAATGTCCATAGAAATACAATTTTGATAACATTTTTATAGAAATAACATTTTGACAAAATTTTCTATTAAAATAAAATTTTGACAAAATTTTCTATTAAAATAAAATTTTGACAAAAAAAAAAAATAAATTTTTGACAAAATTTCTATAGAAAGAAAATTTTGATAAAATAATTTCTGTATATATTATTTCCATAGAAATAAAATTTTGAATATCTTTTAAATTTAGTAGTTTTTTTGTAAAATTTTCTTAAAATTTTGGTGGATTGTTTTGGCACGAGTGGCAACCGTGTTAACAACACCTTGCATTAGGCCACTAATTTTTATTTTGTTTGATTTTAGAGATTCAGTTGATTTGAAAAGAGTTTCATTTGAAATGAAAAAGGTTACATATGATTTGAAAAAAGTTTAATTTGAAATAAAAAAAGATTCATTTGATTTGAAACTGGTTTCATTTAAAGTGAATATGGTATATATAAGCCTAAATCGACGTGATTAGTATTTGGTATGTCCACATGTTGGAGCTAAATACGACTTTTGTCACGACAATTTTCCCAGTTTCAACAAACAGAAATCGCGTTGCATTCAGACGTTTTTCAAATGCCTGTTTTCTGGACAAAAATACAAATTACTTTTGAAAAAAAAAAAACAGTTTTTAGATCAAATCTAACTATGTTGTATGTATTTTTGACATTCACTACGTTTTCGACGTTTACAAATTTCTGAGTAGAAAACAAAAAGCAAATGTTATTCGGAATATCTCTTGTACTCTGTGGTGTAGGTTTTAATAGACGCAAGGCTCTTGGCTTAGACTTTATACTTCAGATGGCCTAAAAAGAACGAAATCGTAAGATCTTCGTAGCCACTTGTGATAACATGTTCAGGAGATAACACCGTGAGAAAATGTTTCCCATAAAAGAGCATGGTAAACTTGGTGAGTTCAATATCAGGCTCACTTATACTATTCAGTCCATTGTGATACCACATTGGTGAACTTCTCTCTTATCACTGAGTGCTGCTCGATTCCATGTTAAGCTCAATGAAAAGGGACCTCCTTTTTATAGCCGAGTCCGAATGGCGTTCCACATTGCAGTGAAACCACTTAGAGGAGCTTTGAAACCCTCAGAAATGTCACCAGCATTACTGAGGTGGGATAATCCAACATTGAAAAACTTTGTGGTGTTCGGTCGAAGCAGGAATCGAATCCACGACCTTGTGTATGCAAGGCGGGCATGCTAACCATTTCACCACGGTGGCTCCCGATGGCCAGTTCAATACTATGAACCCTGTCACACTATAGCCTATACCAAGCTGTACAACGTTCAAAATGAAAAGGCTTCCCAATAATAATACATGGGGTTCCCGAGTTCCAAATGCCTCAATTTTGATTGTTGACTTAGCCATCGACGTGGATTTGGTTCCAACATTGAAGATAAATTTGCAATAGAATTCCGGATCAGGAATACAAAAGTCGATATATTGGACAATTCAAGCTTTACGATAGAGGTGTCATTTGGTAGATTGCAACACTAGCGTTGCCCAATCCCACCAACTAAAAGGAAAACCTCGTAGATTTCACGAATATTAAGTGCAAGTTAAAATTAGGAATTGTAATCGATATCAAAGACATGACTTTTCCCAAACCCGGTTGCAATCTGCACTTTTTGAAAATTTTAAAAAGTCGAATTTTAAACCATTCAATTTTTATACCCTTCACCACTACTGTGGTACAGGGTATAATAAGTTTGTGCATTTGTATGTAACGCCAAGAAGGAGTAATCATAGACCAACCTTTTAGAGTACGGATCGGCTTAGAATTAAATGCTGAGTCGATTTAGCGATGCCCGTCTGTCTGTCCGTCTGTCTGTCTGTCTGTCTGTTGATGTATTTTTGTGTGCAAAGTACAGCTCGCAGTTTTAGTCCGATTGTCCTAAAATTTTGGTTTCCTGTTTCGGCTCAAAGACGATCCCTATTGATTTTGGAAAAAATCGGTTCAGATTTAGATATAGCTGCCATATATATTTTTCACCGATCTGGTCATAATTGGCGTGTATATTAACCGATCTTCCTCAAATTCAGTACATCCGAATATTTTATGGGTCTCGAAAAACTTGCAAAATATTAGCCAAATCGGTTCAGATTTAGATATAGCTCCCATATATAGCTTTCGTCCGATTTACACTCATTTGCCCACAGAGGCCAATTTTTAACTCCGATTTAGTTGAAATTTTGCACAGGGAGTAGAATTAGCATTGTAACTATGGGTGCCAAATTTGGTTGAAATCGGTTCAGATTTGGATGTATCTCCCATATATAGCTTTCGTCCGATTTACACTCATTTGCCCACAGAGGCCAATTTTTAACTCCGATTTAGTTGAAATTTTGCACAGGGAGTAGAATTAGCATTGTAACTATGGGTGCCAAATTTGGTTGAAATCGGTTCAGATTTGGATATATCTCCCATATATAGCTTTCGCCCGATTTACACTCATATGACCACAGAGGCCAATTTTTTAACTCCGATTTCGTTGAAATTTTGCACAGGGAGTAGAATTAGTATTGTAACTATGCGTGCCAAATTTGGGTGAAATCGGTTCAGATTTGGATATATCTCCCATATATAGCTTCGCCCGATTTACACTCATATGACCACAGAGGCCAATTTTTTGCTCCGATTTAGTTGAAATTTTGCACAGAGAGTAGAATTAGCATTGTTGCTATGCGTGCCAAATTTGGTTGAAATCGGTTCAGATTTAGATATAGCTCCCATATATATGTTTTTCTGATTTCGAACAAAATGGTCAAAATGCCAACATTTTCCTTGTAAAATCGCCACTGCTTAGTCGAAAAGTTGTAAAAATGACTCTTATTTTCCTAAACTTCTAATACATATATATCGGGCGATAAATCATAAATAAACTTTTGCGAAGTTTCCTTAAATTGCTTCAGATTTAAATGTTTCCCATATTTTTTTACTAACATTGTGTTCCACCCTAGTGCATTAGCCGACTTAAATTTTGAGTCTATAGATTTTGTAGAAGTCTATCAAATTCTGTCCAGATCGAGTGATATTTAAATGTATATATTTGGGACAAACCTTTATATATAGCCCCCAACACATTTGACGGATGTGATATGGTATCGAAAATTTAGATCTACAAAGTGGTGCAGGGTATAATATAGTCGGCCCCGCCCGACTTTAGACTTTCCTTACTTGTTAAAATTTGAAAAAGTTTACTCTGCTAGTTTGGAAATTTTTCATTAATTACAAAGTGACGCAATATTGAACTTTTTGACTCCAAACAATCACTTTTTCCAACCGAAAGTAATTGATGTGAGGAGAAAAGGAATTTTTGGATTTTTTCTAGATTAGTTTTCGTTCGTTATTTATGAGCCTCTATAGTTTTTTTCTAAATTAGATTTTGCACTCATGCAGCAAACCTATCAGCCAATTATCATAGTAAATTTGGATAATTCACTAAACCTAACGTGAATTACACTTGAATCTCCTCGAAAAATGGTTTTTGATAGTCGACTTTGTCTTAATAAATTTTTGTACAACCATCTCACTTCTCCCTGCCAAAGTCAAATAATTGATTGGAGTGCAGTTGGTTAATATGAAAAATCGGGCTAAACGACTTTTAAAATTTCTGGGCTACATCTAAAAATATAGAAAATTTTGCATAATAATATCCGTTTAATCAAATTCGACATTTTCATAAGAAGACTTTAAGCCAATTTTGGCTAATATCAAAAGTGCAATTTGGAGATAGAAAGTCATCTTTGACTTTTCATTTTTTGACAAAAAGTAGATAAATTAAAATTCGATTATCGACTTTGGTATCCCTACACAGAAAAAATATTTCCAATTAAAAAGTTGGTTGAAGTTGAAAACGTAATCAAGGAACTTTTTAATCAAAATAACAAATTAAGTCAAATAAAAATTATTAAAATTTTTGCTCATTTTTATTAAAATATTAATTATCACAGTTAAAATTCTAATTAAATAAAAAAATATATTTCCAATTAAAATTAATTGAAAATTTTATTTGAAAAAATTGGGGATAGCCTTAGTAACATTTTAATTAAATATAAATAATATACAGTGAGTGTCATAAAAAAACTACTCAAAGAGTTTGCAGTGTTGAGTTTTTCTTTTTATACCCTCCACCATAGGATGGGGGGGTATATTAACTTCGTCATTCCGTTTGTAACACATCGAAATATTGCTCTCAGACTCCATAAAGTATATATTTTCTGGGTCGTGGTGAACTGAGGCGATCTAAGCATGTCCGGCCGTCCGTCTGTTGAAATCACGCTAAACTTGCCACAAGTAGTTGTTATTGATGTAGGTCGGATGGTATTGAAAATGGGCTACATCGGATCACTTTTACGTATAGCCCCCATATAAACCGACGCTCAGATTTGGCTTGCGGAGCCTCTTGGAGGAGCAAAATTGTGTTTGTATATTGTCTCTCACAACCATGCAAAAACTGGTCCAAATCGGTCCATCATTATATATGGCCCCCATATAAACCGATCCCCAGATTTGGCTTGCGTAGCCTCTCAGAGAAGCAAATTTTATCCGATCCGGCTGAAATTTGGTAGATGGTGTAAGTATATGGTCCTTAACAACCATGCCAAAATTGGTCCCCATCGGTCCATAATTATATGTAGCCCCCATATAAACCAATCCCCCGATTTGGCTTGCGGAGCCTCTAAGACAAGCAAATTTTATCCGATCCGGCTGAAATTTGGTACATGGTGCTAATATATGGTCTTTAACAAACATGCAAAAATTGGTCCACATCGGTTCATAATTATGTATAGCTCCCATATAAACCGATCCCCAGATTTGACCTCCGTAGCCCCTTGGAAGAGCAAAATTCACCCGATCCGGTTGAAATTTGGTACGTGGTGTTAGTATATGGTGTCTAACAACCATGCAAAAATTGGTCCACACCGGTCTTAATTATATATAACCCCCATTTAAACCGACCCCCCAGATTTGACCTCCGGAGCTATTGGAGGAGCAAAATTCATCCGACCCTGTTGGAATTTGGTACGTGGTGAAATTTGGTATATTGCGCTAGAATATGGCCGCTAACAACCATGCCAAAATTGGTCCATATCGGTCTATAGTTATATATAGCCGATCCCCAATCTACCAAAATTTTATTTCTATAGAAAATTTTGTCAAAATTTTATTGCTATAGAAAATTTTTGTCAAAATTTTATTTCTATAGAAAATTTTGTCAAACTGAATTATTTAATCGCCCTTTTTTGTTTAATATATACCCCGTATGGACTAACAATTCAGAAGACGGTGTTAAGAAGTTTTAAGATACCTTGCCATCGACAAATGTTACCGCAACCCAAGTAATTGTGGATGACAGTCTTTAGTACAAATTTCTATGCAATCCATGGTGGATGGTACATAAGATTCGGTCTGGTCGAACTTACGGCCGTATATACTTGTTTGAGTTTTAAGTTTATGTAAATACTTTACTACTCTATATCTAAACCAAATAATCCCAGCAAAAAATTTGGAAGTTCTTCTAAAGGCACAACTTTAAGAGAACTTCCAAAAATGTCCTCCCAAAGAAGTTCTTCATTTTAACTGTGCAGGAAGTTCGTTCGAGTCAATTTTTTTTATAATTCACGACTCACGCGTGAGTCACGGTATTTTTCGTGAGTCACGACATTTTCGTGAGTGTGCGTGAGCATGAGGAAATATTACTCACGTGCACACCTCTAATGACGACCAGTGTATTTTCAGTTAAAAAATAATTGAAAATTTTATTCGGAATAAATGACGGGGGACTCAAATCTAAAGAAAAATTCAACCATAATTATATCCGGAAAACTTATAAGGAAATAATTATAAATAAATAAACAATAATATAATAAATAATTGATAAGTTCAATTAAAAAATTGATTAAAATTTTCCAACAAAATCAATTACATTTTTAATTAAAATATTTATTTATTTAATATGTTAACTTGGATAACACATCAAATAAATAAAAATATATTTCTAATTAGAAAAAAATAAATAAAAATTAATTGAGTTACTGATCATTATGGTGAATAAATAAAAAATTATTTGGATCAATTAATTTCGTAATTGAATTAGAAAAAAATTCTGTGTCGGTAAAACCGGGATTATCTTAACCATCTACTATTAATGTCCGATAAACCAATCTTAACAGATAATATATTTGGAATCATTTTCTTTGACCATTTGATAATCTAAACTCAACGAAATTCTTCCTTATCGGTTGTTCATGTGAGAGCATTTCACATTTGTAGATTTTCAACCTGTCATCATTTCATATGCCAAAGATTTTTTCGGTATCTTTCCTTAGAAATTGTTTTCATTCTTTACCTACCAAAAACACCATACCTTTGGGGGGAATTCACTACGATAAATTGCTTCAGGTTGGCAATATAATCAATATCGGATTTCATTTACTCCTTTCACACATTGCATTGTGTGTGGCTTCCAGGAGAAATACCAAAGTTGTTTTTCATATCCTTGCTAGTGCTGTTGCATTTCCACAAAATTGTATGTACCATTGAATGTTCACTATGGCAAATAGGGATGAATGTGTATGTTTTTTTATTCAATGTGGTTACAGGAAAATTTTATGGCCAACCTCAACATAAATCGATAAATTGGCTAAAGCCCATATGTGCCAACTAACACAACAACATGACAACCGAATTTCGTGAATATTGAAATAAATTTCAAAACCACACTGTGTTCCCTTTTTTTGGGAACACTATTTCGTGTCATGTTGTGTCATGTATGACTATAAAGAGATAACAAATTAAAATGAGATAACTATAAATTAAATTGTCATAGGCCAAAAAGGTAGTAGGAACTGAAGGAGAATAAAATAAATTATACACCCAGAAAAAAGTGCCTACGGAACTAAAGGAAAAAATGTTCATCAATTTAGTTTAGTCAATTTATTTCCATTAAGTTAAATTTTTGTTTAAAATAATAAAATTTACTTGCTTCAGTAAAAAAATCCTAATATTCCTAATATTTCAATATATTAATAAACATGTCTTTTATTGAAGAAACATTTTCTTATATAAATACATAAAATTGTATTAAAAAACGAAGGTAATAATCAGTTCTAATTTTGAAGTAAAAGGTTTACCACAAATATGTAAGATTTGTCCCAATGAATGAAAAGAGTTCAATAAAATTATTCCATATATGAGTTCTATTCAGTTAAATTTTTTTCATTCTGTAGTATAAGGGTATATAATTATAGGAAAATGTTAACTAATATATGCAATGCATTCTACCTACTTTCAACGAAAATCACATCGTTCAAAAAAATACAAATGTCTTTGACGCTATACGATGTAACGAAGCTTTCGTTACATGTATTTATTTATGTATTATTTAGATATATTGAAGTTGTATGAATTATAATTATTTGAATTCAATAGTATGTTATTCCATTTCATATTTTTTTCTTTATTGTTACAACAAAACACAACAGCCTACAATTTGTTACACTCATCACTCTCAAATCTTGCTCCAGAAAGTTCTATTCAATTCTCTTATACAACGCAAACGCTCTTATACTGAATTACCTCATCACTACAAGTATGCTTTTCTTCATACTCTCTCGTCACAGACACACCTACTCATAGTCATACTCATACATCACAGATACCCATGATCCACACAGAAAAAAAGGTGTCTTGTTAATTTTAGGACCAGTTTAACTTCCACATAGTTCAAAAAATTTACTGTAATATAGTTCATTTTTCGTAACCACTGCGAAAATTAACTTAGCTAAAGGAAAACTTATAAAACTTCAGTAAATGTTTTTTAGTTCACTAACTACGAAATGGGACGGATTTTTCCTTAAATAAATTTCCAATACAATAGTTAATGCATCGTTGATTGTATTATAAAAAGACATAGGCAATATAAAAATCTTGCTATGAAATGTGGACAATTTACTAAGAAAAATTTTTGTATGGAAAAAAATTTTTGTAGTAAAAATTAACTTAACCACAGTACCGATTCGTATGACGGCTTCCTACAGCTTATTTCGGTTTTTACTATAAGTTGGAGTATATTTCCTCACATTGAAAATTTTAGATAAAGTAGAATAAAAAGTAGTTAATTTAATCCTTGAGAGGTGTATATCATTTTTTATGGATTCCTCGTAAATTTTGAATATATTTTACCTTATCCTATAGATAGAATACCAACTTATCAATAAACGTGATACTGGAAATTGAAGTGAGAAGAAATTATGAAATTATTGCATCATCTTTTTTTGTTTGTGTTTGTTATTGCGATGATGTTATGGAATGTGTGTTGTTGGTACCTTTTGTGGTGATAGTTGTTTTGTTGCAATAGCGAGATCAGAAAGGGATCATGTGTGTGTGTACACTCAAAAAAAAGTGAACTCTCTATTTCACTAAAGCCAATTTAACTTTATATTAGTTCATAGAATCATTATGTTTGGAAAAAGTTTACTTTACTCAAATAATTTTTTGCGTACGGTAGTTAAATGAACTAAAACACAGGAAAAAATTATACAAAAATAAAGCATAAAGGTTTCCTAATTTCGTATTTCTCACAAAATAGTTCATTATTTCTTTAAATTTGTAAATTTTACCAAAAATGTGTCCATCATGAACTTCGTATGGCACTAAAGACATTCTTGCAATTTTGAACTCCAAGATTTCTCTTAAAACTACAAAATTTTCTTTAACAAGTGCAAAAACTTAGTTATGTCTAATAAATTTTCTTGAATTTGTCGAAAAATATTTACTTATTTTTACCATATCGGAGTGATGCCAGCGCTTGTAATACTGTTTGGTTAAAATTTTCTAAAAAAATTCAAAATTTTCTAAAATTAATCGAAAGTTATCTTTCCTGGTGGGTTCACTGTTTTTTCAGTGTAGTTGTTTTTCTTTACATATGTGTCCTTTATGACTATTTGTGTCTTTGAGTTTTATTGGTGCATTCAGTTCTGTTGATGCATTTATGAAGCGCACACGTGGTGCGCTTGCGTGCGGTATTTGTGTTTATTAATAAAAATACATTTATTTCGTAACATTTTAGAAACTGATAAGTGAATGGTGTGATGTTAGAGAAAACAAAAACACTTTATATTGATAAAAAATAAATCACATATTAAGAAACTGTATATTTCTATTAATAATTTAAAATTAGTGCGGTTTTAAATTGGTTTATATAAAAATATTCATAATGAGTGGTAATAAAATGATCTATATTTACTCTACATCTGGATCACAGTACAATTTTTTGAGTCTATATTTTTATGTTATAGCGAGTCCTTAAGGTGTGTACTAAGTTCGAGTTTAGGTGCTAAAATCAGAAATAAATCAGCAAGAAAAGTATAAAATTATACGCCTTCGATGCAAATTTAAATATAACTTGATGGAGAATAGCTCGAAACAAGTTTTTTATTAAGTTTATATTCTTTAAATGGATTACACGATTAAGAACAGAAAATCGTTTTTAAGCTTATGTAGAACGCTGTTTTTATACCCACCACCATAGGATGGGGGGTATATTAACTTTGTCATTCCGTTTGTAACACATCGAAATATTGCTCTAAGACCCCATAAAGTATATATATTCTGGGTCGTGGTGAAATTCTGAGTCGATCTGAGCATGTCCGTCCGTCCGTCCGTCCGTCCGTCCGTCCGTCTGTTGAAATCACGCTAACTTCCGAACGAAACAAGCTATCGACTTGAAACTTGGCACAAGTAGTTGTTATTGATGTAGGTCGGATGGTATTGCAAATGGGACATATCGGTCCACTTTTACGTATAGCCCCCATATAAACGGACCCCAAAATTTGGCTTGCGAGGCCTCTAAGAGAAGGAAATTTCATCCGATCCGGCTGAAATTTGGTACATGGTGTTAGTATATGGTCTCTAACAACCATGCAAAAATTGGTCCACATCGATCCATAATTGTATATAGCCCCCATATAAACCGATCCCCCGATTTGGCTTGCGAGGCCTCTAAGAGAAGCAAATTTCATCCGATCCGGCTGAAATTTGGTACATGGTGTTAGTATATGGTCTCTAACAACCGTGCAAAAATTGGTCGACATCGGTCCATAATTATATATAGCCCCCATATAAACCGATCCCCCGATTTGGCTTGCGAGGCCTCTAAGAGAAGCAAATTTCATCCGATCCGGCTGAAATTTGGTACATGGTGTTAGTATATGATCTCTAACAACCATGCAAAAAGTGGTCCACATCGGTCCATAATTATATATAGCCCCATATAAACCGATCCCCCGATTTGGCTTGCGAGGCCTCTAAGAGAAGCAAATTTCATCCGATCCGGCGGAAATTTGGTACGTGATGTTAGTATATGGTCTTTAACAACCATGCAAAAATTGGTCCACATCGGTTCATAATTACATATAGCCCCCATATAAACCGATCATCACATTTGACCTCCAGAACCTCTTGGAAGACCAAAATTCATCTGATTCAGTTGAAATTTGGTACGTGGTGTTAATATATGGCCTCAAACTCCCATGCAAAAATTGGTCGATATCGTCTATAATTATATATAGGCCCCATATAAACCGATCCCCAGATTTGACCTCCAGAGCCCCTTGGAAGAGCAAAATTCTTCCCATTCGGTTGGAATTTGGTACGTGATGTTAGTATATGGTATCCAACAACCATGCAGGAATTGGTTCCTATCAGTCCATAATTATATATAGCTCCCATATAAACCGATCCCCAGATTTGACCTCCGGTGCCTTTTGGAGAAGCAAAATTCATCCGATCCGTAATTATTTATAGACTTAACTATACATAACTTTTTTGTCTAATATATACCATGTATGGACTAAATCACAATTTAGAAAACGGTGTTAAGAAGTTTTAAGATACCACAACCCAAGTAATTCGATTGTGGATGACAGTCTTTCGTAGAAGTTTCTACGCAATCCATGGTGGTGGGTACATAAGATTCGGCCTGGCCGAACTTGCGGCCGTATATACTTGTTTTAATTTAATATGATGAATTGTTTTCAAGTTATTCCAATATATATAGCGGAAGTGCCTTTATTTTGAACATAACCGTATATCTCAAAAAGTCGAGCTCTTAAAAAAACAAGTGTAAATTTGGATTCAGCGACCTCAAATTACTAAAAATTTGATATAAATTTTAAATGAACACAAAAACGGTTCAATTTTGTTCCCATGTATTTCTAAAGAAAACTAATCATGAAAAATTGGGATTTTAGCCACTAAACTCGAACTTAATATCCACCATAAATACTAAATGCTATATTGACAAGTGGAAATTATATCTAATTTTATAATATTTTTATTTCATTTATATTCTGAGATGGATTTCAAAAATGTCCCATTTGTGCATGGATATGATTCCACTAATGTATATCTTTCATATGGATAGAAAATGGAAATTGATATTAATTAGTTTCATTCTACTAACATAGAATGTTACTCTTTTGAAGAAGCAATTACTAACTACCGAAAAGTAACAGCGTACAGCGTACGAATAAAAACATTTCTTTTATTGTATATCATAAGCCATAGTTTTATGTAATATAATAATAATTTTTTGAAATAAAATACTGGTAGTTATGAAAAATTGTCTTATATTGTACGAAAAATTTCTTAGTTGTATACAGGCTTGTTGTACCTTTAATTCCTCAATTTATTTACTTCTTTGAAAATTATACTGATAAACAGTATATTTGAAACCAATTTCTAAATATAAGATTCCCAAAAACTTGTTCATTTTTCCGGATAGCAGGAATATTTTGAATGAGTGTAAGTACATTCTTCCCACAGCGTAGTAAGAATGAACTAAAATACGATGCAATACATAAACTTATTTATAAGAAAATCATGAACTTATCTAGATGAAAAAAATCTTTGGCGCCAAATCATGGTCATTCTTACTATGGGTTAGTTCATTTTTCGTAAACAATAGTAAACTTTTTTTTCGGTGCAGTGATAGCATATTTACCCATCGGTTGGGCTTAGGCTGTCATCGTGTGTGCACAGTCACTGCAAGTATGCGACAGCTTCGGTGGCAGCCACACTAGCATAGCCTAGCACGACTCAAGTAGTGGTGTACAGGGCGCTACTGGTTTTTACAGCCATAGTACCCAGACACTGGTTGGCATAGGGATGCTACTGGTTCCAACGGCCATAGATCCCAGGCACCATAGTTGTATTGTACGGGGAAACTACTGGTATTATACAGCCATAGATCCCAGACATTTGATGAACTAATACACTAACTATTAAAATTCTATCCACATAAAAATATGTTTATCCCTTGACAGATCAATTCGATTCTGGTTTTCAAGCTTTCTGGTTGTCTCGCGATCGTTGTGTTCTGTTTCCTACGATTTGCTGAGTTATTGAAATTTCTTTTATTGTAAACAAATTATTGAATAAAATATAAATTTATTTGAATTCACTAAGAAATTTCTGCTTGTCTTTTGAATCCTGGAACGGCTGAGTTTTATCCTGGCGAAGTAATTATAAATGGCGCCCGAGCAGATTTAAAGAGGACGAATAAACACGAAAGAAAAACAATATTTTTTGTTATCAATTCTACCTTCTGATTTTAAAAATTTTAATAAAATGAGTCGCTCGTTTATAAATCACATTAAAAAAGAGGATTTATGCGAAGCCTTAAAGGAGTTGAAACTGGAAGCTGATGGTACAGTTGATGAATTGAGAACTCGTCTAAGGAAATATTTGGACAGAGATGATTTACCTCCGGATCATGTGCTTTTTATCGATTGCTTGAGAACAAAATACGGCAACGGAAGTAAAGAGTTGAAAGTTCCGACACCACGTGCATCTCGTGCTTCATCGCCTATTCTGGACCCCGACATAAACATGGGTAATGCCGATACGTGCGATAAAGTTAGAAAATGGGGCGTAAAATATGACGGAGGAAAAGATCCTTTGGGCTTCTTAGAACGTATTCAAGAATTGGCCGATTGTTACTCTATTTCACGAAATAGCTTATTGAGTTATATGCCCGAGCTTTTAAAGGGCGATGCTTTGCTGTGATACAGGAATAATAGACAGAATTGGGTTTGTTACAAGGATTTCGTAGAGGATTTCAAGTTGTTCTATATACCAGTAAGGTATTTCGAAACCCTCGACGATCAAATAAGGAACCGCACACAACGTGCATCAGAGTGTTTTGTCGATTATGTAACATCATTACAATCTCTAATGCGCTGGGCAGACATCTCTACTGAAGATCAACTGGAAAGAATATTTCGTAATTGTCGACCAGAATATAAACTGTACATTAGGAGGCGTTCATTCACAAAACTACGAGAGCTAATTATGTTGGCCCAAGAATACGAAAGTATTAGGGCGGAGGAAAAATCATTTACTAATACTATGCACTATATATAGACAGTGGCAGCACCTACACGAGAGGATTATATTTGTTTCCGATGCGGCGAAAAGGGTCATTACCGTTCCAAGTGTAAGAATCCACAAAAGATTTTCTGTTGGGTTTGTGGTAACACTGGTGTGAAAACAGTAGACTGTTGCAAGACCGCTACGGGAAACTTGCAAAGAGATCCTATGGTAAGGGAAGAGAGGGGGGATCTCTAAAAAAGAAAACCTTCCCAATTATTTTATACCATGATGACGACCATAGATTACGAACAAGGCTAACGATTAAAAACAATACTTTTCCGGCTATTATTGATACAGGAGCTACACACTCCTGTATACATTTAGATGTAGTACAGGACCTTCAACTTTCTTCATTATACCTTGCGCCACACTGTGGAACAGGGTATTATAAGTTAGTGCATATGTTTGTAACACCCAGAAGGAGACGAGATAGACACATGGTGTCTTTGGCAATAATGCTAAGGGTGGGTCCCTGAGTCGATATAACCATGTCCGTCTGTCCGTCCCTCCGTCCGTCCGTCCGTCCCTCCGTCCGTCCTTCCGAAATTTGGCACATTTTTGTAATCAAAGTCTAGGTCGCAATTTAAGTCCAATCGCCTTCAAATTTGGCACATGTTCCTAATTTGGGTCAGAATAGAACCCTATTGATTTTGGAAGAAATCGGTTGAGATTTAGATATATCTCCCATATATATCTTTCGCCCGATATGCACTAATATGGACCCAGCAGCCAGAGTTTTATACCGATTTGCTTGAAATTTTGTACAAACATAACACTTAGTCGTATAGTCAAGTGTGCAAAATTTGATTGAAATCGGTTCAGATTTAGATATAGCTCCCATATATATCTTTCGCCCGATATGGACTAATATGGTCCTACAAGCCAGAGATTTGGCCCAATTTGGTTGAAATTTTGCACAGGGAGTAGATTTAGCATTGTGGCTATGCGTGCCAAATTTGGTTGAAATCGATTCAGATTTAGATATAGCTCCCATATATATCTTTCGCCCGATATGCTCTTATATGAACTCAGAAGCCAGAGTTTTATCCCGATTAGCTTGAAATTTTGCACAAGGAATACAATTGGTAGTATAGTGATGTGTGCCAAATTTGGTTGAAATCGATTCAGATTTAGATATAGCTCCCATATATATCTTTCGCCCGATATGGACTTATATGGCCCCAGAAGCCAGAGTTTTGGCCCAATTTGGTTGAAATTTGGCACTAGGAGTACAATTAGTAATATAGTCATGTGTGCCAAATTTGAGCGAAATCGGTTCAGATTTAGATATAGCTCCCATATATATGTTTTTCTGATTTCGACAAAAATGGTCAAAATACCAACATTTTCCTCGTTATATCGCCACTGCTTAGTCGAAAAGTTGTAAAAATTACTCTAATTTTCCTAAACTTCTAATACATATATATCGAGCGATAAATCATAAATAAACTTTTGCGAAGTTTCTTTAAAATTGCTTCAGATTTAAATGATTCCCATATTTATACCCTTCACCACTACTGTGGTACAGGGTATAATAAGTTTGTGCATTTGTATGTAACGCCAAGAAGGAAAAGTCTGAGACCCATCGTTTAGCATACCGATCGTCTTAGAATTAAATTCTGAGTCGATTTAGCGATGTCCGTCTGTCTGTCTGTCTGTTGATGTATTTTTGTGTGCAAAGTACAGCTCGCAGCTTTAGTCCGATTGTCCTAAAATTTGGTATAGGGTCCTGCTTCGGATCAAAGACGATCCCTATTGATTTTGGAAAAAATCGGTTCAGATTTAGATATAGCTGCCATATATATTTTTCACCGATCTGGTCATAATTGGCGTGTATATCAACCGATCTTCCTCAAATTCCGTACATCCGAATATTTTATGAGTCTCGAAAAACTTGCAAAATATCAGCCAAATCGGTTCAGATTTAGATATAGCTCCCATATATAGCTTTCGCCCGATTTACACTCATTTGGCCACAGAGGCCAATTTTTTGCTCCGATTTAGTTGAAATTTTGCACAGGGAGTAGAATTAGCATTGTAGCTATGCGTGTCAAATTTGGTTGAAATCGGTTCAGATTTAGATATAGCTCCCATATATAGCTTTCGCCCGATTTACACTCATATGACCACAGAGGCCAATTTTTTGCTCCGATTTAGTTGACATTTTGCACAGGGAGTAGAATTAGCATTGTAGCTATGCGTGCCAAATTTGGTTGAAATCGGTTCAGATTTAGATATAGCTCCCATATATATGTTTTTCTGATTTCGACAAAAATGGTCAAAATACCAACATTTTCCTTGTAAAATCGTCACTGCTTAGTCGAAAAGTTGTAAAAATGACTCTAATTTTCCTAAACTTCTAATGCATATATATCGAGCGATAAATCATAAATAAACTTTTGCGAAGTTTTCTTAATATTGCTCCAGATTTAAATAATTCCCATATTTTTTACTAACATTGTGTTCCACCCTAGTGCATTAGCCGACTTAAATTTTGAGTCTATAGATTTTGTAGAAGTCTATCAAATTCTGTCCAGATCGAGTGATATTTAAATGTATGTATTTGGGACAAACCTTTATATATAGCCCCAACACATTTGACGGATGTGATATGGTATCGAAAATTTAGATCTACAAAGTGGTGCAGGGTATAATATAGTCGGCCCCGCCCGACTTTAGACTTTCCTTACTTGTTTTTTACTAAAATTGTGTTCCACCCTAGTACATTAGCCAACTTAAATTTTGAGTCTATAGATTTTGTAAAAGTCTATCAAATTCTGTCCACATCTTGTGAAATTTAAATGTATGTATTTGGGACAAACTTTTATATATAGCACCCAACACATTTGACGGATGTGATATGGTATCGAAAATTTCGATCTACAAAGTGGTGCAGGGTATAATATAGTCGGTCCCGCCCGACTTTAGACTTTCCTTACTTGTGTTAACTTAAAGAAGGGGTCACTTTTTTCTGGGTGTATGGAAATGCCATGGAATATTCAATGGAGTTATATCGCTTATGACTAGGAATCCCACAAAAACAAAAAAAAAAACACGAAAAAGAAATATAGGTTTAAAATGAGACTAAGTTGAATGTTTAGTGCTACAGAAGTAAAATCTTGAGTATATAGTAATATTGCTTTAGGTGTTAATGTCAGAAATATTTCCTTTTCGTAGCGAAACTACAATCTAAAAATGCACGAAAAATTTCCAATATATCTACAGGAAAATGTATTTTTCTGTAGATATATAGAAAGCTCCAAAAGGCAGATCATATTGATAATGTTATAGTTTTTATATAATTTTATATTCTATATCTGTTAAACTAATATGCCGATATAATAAAACAAGTATATATAGCAGTAAGTTCGGCCGGGCCGAATCTTAATTACCCACCACCATGAATCAAATATAATAGTTTCCTTTGACAATTTCAGGGGGGTTTTATGACAAATATTTTCCCAAGCAGATCAGTGCGCCTTCTATAGCCTCAATAAGTGAAATCGGTCTATATGGAGGCCTTACCAAATGGACCGATAAAACTAAATCATATACACTTTGTTATGGGACTAATATGCCAATATATTTTCAATTTGTGGTAAATCGGATAAAAACTACAATTTCTAGAAACCCTAGGAGTTAAATCGGGAGTTCGGTGTAATGGGGGCTATACCAAAACATGGAAGGATACAAACTACGGATTCTAGAAGCCCAAGAAGTAAATCTGGAGATCGGTCTATATGGGGGCTATATCGAAACGTGGTCCGATAATCACCATTTACGAAACATCTCTTTATTTTCATAGAATACCTCTAGATTTCCAATTTCAGGCTAATTGGGTACAAAACTTCGGATTCTAGAAGCCCAAGAAGTAAAATCGGGAGTTTATATGGGGGCTATGTTATATCAAAACATCGACCGATAATCACCATTTTCGGCACATCTCTTTATTTTCCTAGAATACCTCCAGATTTCCAATTTCAGGAAAATTGGACACAAACTACGGATTCTAGAAGCCCATGAAGTAAATATGGAGATAGGCCTATATGGGGGCTATATCGAAACATGGTCCGATAATCACAATTTTCGGCACATCTCTTCATTTTCCTTGAATACCTCTAGATTTCCAATTTCAGGCAAATTGGGTAAAAACTTCGGATTCTAGAAGCCCAAGAAGTAAAATCGGGAGATCGGTCTATATGGGGGCTATATCAAAACATCGACCTATACTCACCATTTTCGGCACAACTCTTTATTGTCCTAGAATACCTTTAGATTTCCAATTTCAGGCAAAATGGATAACAACTACGGATTCTAGAAGCCCAAGAAGTAAAATCGGGAGATCGGTCTATATGTGGGCTATACCAAAACATGTACCGATAGGCACCATTTTCGGTACACTTTTTGATGGTCCTAAAATACCCCTAGATTTCCAATTTCAGGCAAATTGGATAAAAACTACAGTTTTTATAAGCCCAAGACCCCAAATCGGGAGGTCGTTTTATATGGGGACTATATCAAAACTTGGACCGATATTGTCCATCTTCGAACTTGACCTGCCTGTAAACAAAATACGAATCTGTGCCAAATTTCAGGACGATAGCTGCATTATTGAAGGCTGTAGCGTGATTACAACAGACAGACAGACGGACATGCTTATATCGTCTAAGAGGTACTTCACAAATTTTCTATAGAATTAAAATTTTGATAAAATTTTCTATAGAAATAAAATTTTGACAACATTTTCGATAGAAATAAAATTTTGACAAAATTTCCTATAGAAATAAAGTGTTGACAAAATTTTCTATATAAATAAAATGTTGACAAAATTTTCTACAGAAAAAAAATTTGACAAAATTTTCTATGGAAATAAAATGTTGAGTAAATTTCCTATAGAAATAAAATTTTGACAATATTTTCTAATTTTTTTTAGAAAATTTTCCATAGAAACAAAATTTTGACAAAATTTTCTATAGAAATAAAATGTTGAAAAAAATTCTATAGAAATAAAATTTTGACAAAATTTTCTAAAGAAATAAAATTTTCGATAGAAGTAAAATTTTGACAAAATTGTCTACGGAAATAAAATTTTGAAAAAGTAAATAAAATTTTGACAAAATTATAATGTAAATATATTATATAAAATTATATAAAAATATATGTATTAGAAGTTAAGGAAAATTAGAGTCATTTTTACAACTTTACGACTAAGCAGTTGCGATTTTACAAGGCAAATGTTGGTATTTTGACCATTTTTGTCGAAATCAGAAAAACATATATATGGAAGCTATATCTAAATCTGAACCGATTTCAATAAAAATTGGCACACATGACTATGTTACTAATTGTACTCTAGTGCAGGGGGATCAAACCCCCCCCCCGAAATGAATGAATATTTTTATATAAATAAATATATATTTTTAGCTGCATAGAAAAATCTTATCGAAGATGTTGAAGAAAAGCTGGAGGTTTTATTTTGAAAAACGCTTACCTATAAAACTTGCACAAATCATAGAATACTAAAGGGTGATTTGTTAAGAGCTTGATAACTTTTAAAAAAAAAAACGCACAAAATTTGCAAAATCTCATCGGTTCTTTATTTGAAACGTTAGATTGGTCCATGACATTTACTTTTTGAAGATAATTTCATTTAAATGTTGACCGCGGCTGCGTCTTAGGTGGTTCATTCGGAAAGTCCAATTTTGGGCAACTTTTTCGAGCATTTCGGCCGGAATAGCCCGAATTTCTTCGGAAATGTTGTCTTCCAAAGCTGGAATAGTTGCTGGCTTATTTCTGTAGACTTTAGACTTGACGTAGCCCCACAAAAAATAGTCTAAAGGCGTCAAATCGCATGATCTTGGTGGCCAACTTACCGGTCCATTTCTTGAGATGAATTGTTCTCCGAAGTTTTCCCTCAAAATGGCCATAGAATCGCGAGCTGTGTGGCATGTAGCGCCATCTTGTTGAAACCACATGTCAACCAAGTTCAGTTCTTCCATTTTTGGCAACCAAAAGTTTGTTAGCATCGAACGATAGCGATCGCCATTCACCGTAACGTTGCGTCCAACAGCATCTTTGAAAAAATACGGTCCAATGATTCCACCAGCGTACAAACCACACCAAACAGTGCATTTTTCGGGATGCATGGGCAGTTCTTGAACGACTTCTGGTTGCTCTTCACTCCAAATGCGGCAATTTTGCTTATTTACGTAGCCATTCAACCAGAAATGAGCCTCATCGCTGAACAAAATTTGTCGATAAAAAAGCGGATTTTCTGCCAACTTTTCTAGGTAATAAAATTCAATGATTTGCAAGCGTTGCTCGTTAGTAAGTCTATTCATGATGAAATGTCAAAGCATACTGAGCATCTTTCTCTTTGACACCATGTCTGAAATCCCACGTGATCTGTCAAATACTAATGCATGAAAATCCTAACCTCAAAAGAATCACCCTTTAGTTGAAAAGCCCGTCAAACGACGGTCGAAAAAAATATATTGTTTTTGTTCTCGCACCACAAATTTCATTTTTGGAAAATGTCTTTCTGCTTTATATGTGTGTTTGTTGTTCTTTTTGTGAACATGACTCGCTTTGTTTGGCCATAGCAACAACAACGAAACAGCCAAACACATATGTGTAAATGAAATGGCGCAAAACCTGCTTAAAGAACCTGCCTAATTCAGCGATGGAAGCACTTGGAGAGTGCAATAAACAGATATTTCCAAACGTGCATATTCTTTTAAAAATTTTGGTCACTTTGCCAGTTACTGAGGGATGGAAAATACAATTTTTAAGAAAGTACAAAAAAGGTATTTTTTGAGCGGAAAGGTACTTTTTACTAAATTTCAACAAAAATTTCACTGGAAAATTATTGTCAAGAGACTAAGTTTTAAAGAAAATAAAATTTTGGCAAAATTTTCTATAGAAATAAAATTTTGAAAAAAAAAAATTCTGTAGAAAAAAAAAATGTTGCAAAATTTTTTCTATAGAAATAAAATTTTGCAAAAATTTCCTATAGAAATAAAATTTGTACAAAATTTTATATTGAAATAAAATTTTGACAAAATTTTCTATAAAAATAAAATTTTACAAAAATTCTATATAGAAATAAAATTTTGACAACATTTTCTACCGAAATAAAAAAATCGATAATATAGAATCGCATTCTTTTTTCGACTAAAACGTTCTTGAAGTTCAATAAAATCCTGTTTTTGACTATGACTTTTACAAAATCGAGATTTTCTTCCCACATGAACATGTCTGTTTTGCCATATTTGTAAAAGACAATTAGCAAATAAGGTTGATAAAGACTTTCTCAAAATATTAAAATATTTTGTCAAAGCTATTGTACCATAAATCTGATATCGACTCAAAAATGTCTACACAAAAGGTACTAAATCATTCGCGGGGGTACTACGGTACTGACCGGGGTGAAAAAGTATTGAAAAATGTACTATAGTACTGCATTTTCCATCCCTGCAGTTACTACGTACTCATCCGAACTTTCATTTTCAACAATGAAGAGATTAAAGACGTATCTTAGAAATTCGACTAGCGAGAGTATACTCAATGGATTGGCACTAATGTGCCGACTGAAGAAGTAATTGATTTATTTGCTGCCCAAAAAGCCCGTCGGCTCAATTTAATATTATAATAATATTGTATACATACCTATGCATAAATAAAATTTTTGAGATTATATGAATATTTTTTATTTAAGTTGAACCACCCCCCCCCCCCCCCAAATTAAAATCCTGGCTACGGCCTTGGCGAGAGCTATATCTAAATCTATACCGATAAAGCAAATCAGTGTAAAATTGTAGTTCTGGGGCCATATAAGTTCATATCGATGAAAGATATATATGGGAGATATATCTAAATCTATACACATGCATGTAGCAAATTTGAAATCGATTGGACTAAAACTGAAATCTAGACTGTGATCACAAAAATGTGTTCGCAGACCGATGGACAGACATACACGATCGACATCGACACAGGGGCTGGCAACGAGCATTATTGCCAAAGACGGCATGTGTCTATCTAATCACCTTGTGAGTATTGCCAATGTATGCACTAATTTATAATATCCCATTCCTCAGGCTATAATTACTAAGCCTTCACAAAACTCCATCATTTATCTTGAGAACTTGATTGAAGGAATAGTGTCATTACGTATTAACCTGTAAATCATGTATGTAATTTTCAATGTCAAATGGATTGTTAGACGAATTTGTACTACCTGCACTCATATACAATAAAAGTTAATTTAATGATTTGAAAAATGATACACTTGCCACCACAATTAGATATGAAATAAAGTAAGAAAAAAACTCCCCACATAGTCCCCATTCTCATTCGTATAGAGCGTAACGATATAATACTAAATACGTAACGATATAATACTAAAAGGATCAACATACTTAAGATATTTAAGTATTTAACCTCAGTCATGTCGTAAAACTTAAATCAAATGAAATGAATGTTGAGCCAAGAAACTGGAATTCTATGCTTGAACTACCACAATTACGAGGTTGCGATACGGAAGGATGGGAAATAAAATATATATATTTTTTTGGGAAACAGATGACATTAAAATGAAACAGGGGACATTCTTTTTTTGCTCTTATGTCATAAAACCGAATCCACACAATTTGCCAATAATGGTGGTAGAATGTGACTGGTGTGTTGAGCTCGGCTGACAGATTTTTTCGAGAGAGATCCCCAAAATGTTTCCCCATGAAAAATCCCCAAAGGAAAATTCAAATAATTATTATACCCACCACCATAGAATGGTCATTCCGTTTATAACACATCGAAATATCGATTTCCGACTATATAAAGTATACATATTCTTGATCAAGAAGAAATTTTAAGACGATATAAGCATGTCCGTCTGTCTAGCTGTTAGGTTAGGTTAGGTGGCAGCCCGATGTATCAGGCTCACTTAGACTATTCAGTCCATTGTGATACCACATTGGTGAACTTCTCTTTTATCACTGAGTGCTGCCCCCTTCCATGTTAAGCTCAATGACAAGGGACCTCCTTTTTATTGCCGAGTCCGAACGGCGTTCCACATTGCAGTGAAACCACTTAGAGAAGCTTGGAAACCCTCAGAAATGTCACCAGCATTACTGAGGTGGGATAATCCACCGCTGAAAAACTTTTTGGTGTTCGGGCGAAGCAAGAATCGAACCCACGACCTTGTGTATGCAAAGCGGGCATGCTAACCATTGCATCACGGTGGCTCCCAACTAGCTGTTGTAATCACGCTACAGTCTTCAATAATGGTGCAATCGTCCTGAAATTTGGAACAAATTCGTCTTTTGTCTGCACGCAGGCCAAGTTTGAAGATGGGCTATATCGGTCCAGGTTTTGTTATAGCTCCCATATAAACCGATTCCCCGATTTGGGGTCTTGGGCTTCTAGAAACCGTATTTTTTATTCGATTTGCCTAAAATTGGAAATCTAGAGGTATTCTAGGACCACAAATAGATGTGCCGAAAATGGTGTGTATCAGTCCATGTTTTGGTATAGTCCCCATATAAACCGATCTCCCGATTTTACTTCTTGGGCTTCTAGAAACTATAGTTTTTAACCGATTTGTCTGAAATTGAAAATCTGGAGGTGTTTTAGGATCACAAATAGGTTTGCCGAAAATGGTGGGTATCGGTCCATGTTTTCATATAGCCCCCATATAGACCGATCTCCCGACTTTACGTCTCGGGCTTCTAAAATCCGTAGTTTTTTTCAAATTTGCCTGAAATTGGAATTCTAGAGTTATTTTGGGACCATCAAAGGTGTGCCGGAAAATGGTGCTTATTTGTCCATGTTTTGGTATAGACCGATTTCCCGATTTCATTTATTGGGCTTCTAGAAACCATAGTTTTTATCCGATTTGCTTGAAATTCAAAATCTAGAGGTGTTTTCGGACCACAAATAGGTTTGCCGAAAATGGTGTGTATCGGTCCATGTTTTGGTATAGCCCCCTTATAGGCCAATCTCCTGATTTTACTTCTTGGGCTTTTGCAAACCGTAGTTTTTATCCGATTTGTCTGGAGGTATTTTAGGACCACAAATAGGTATGACGAAAATGGTATGTATCGGTCTACGTTTTGGTATAGCCCCCATATAGCCCGATCTCCCGATTTCAATACATGGGCTTGTAGGTAATGCAATTTTTATCCGATTCAAAGTCTGGAAATATTTTGGGTCTACGAATACGTACGCCGAAAATGGTTGTATGAGTTCATGTTTTCGTGTTTACCTCATATAGACTGATCTACATATTTGACCTCTTAAGTGTGTGGACATCCCTATTATTATGCGATTTGCCTGAAATGCAAAATCAAGAGGTATTTTGGGTCCACACATAAGAAACCCGAATATGGGGCGTATCAATCGATTTTGATATACCCCACATAAAGAAGGATATCCCGATTTGACTTCGAGACACCGAAATTTTTATCCGATTTGTAGGAAATTCAAAATTTAGAGGTATTTCATGTCCATAAATAGGTGTAGCGAATACGGTGGGAATCGGTCAATGTTTTTTTATAGCTCCCATGTGATAAGTCTCCCGATTTCTATGTTGGTATATGTGTTTGCTTGGCAGAGTATCTGTCATTAAATCCACCTGAAATTCTGTATATATATTTTCAAGTAACCTGACGAAGAGTTTTCTAAGGATACAATTATATTTTTTGATTCATGGTGGTGGGTATTTAAGATGCGGCCCGGCCGAACTTAAGTCCGTATATACTTGTTGTATGAATGTAAATTTTATTCTGTGAAAAATAAAAACGATCTTACAATATCGAATTTTTAATAGGTAAGGACTTCAGCAAGTCCGTTAGCTTGTCAATTTTGCTATGGATGTGTGTTTTGCAAGAAAAATTGCGGAGTTTTTTTTCAGAAAGTTATAATATTCGAGCCAAAATTGATTATCTACCAAAAATTGAAGAAAATCCCAACAAAAACAGTATTTATGTATAAAATATTGTCAAAATTGTTTTTCTATAGAAAATTTTGTAAATTTTTTTCTATAGAAAATGAGTCAAAATTCTATTCCTATAAAAAATTTTCTCAACGTCAACATTTTATTTCTATAAAAAAAAATTTTCAAAATTTTATTTCTATAGGAAATTTTGTCAAAATTTTACTTCTCTAGAAAATTTTCTCAAAATTTTATTTCTATACAAAATTTTGTCAAAATTGCATTTCTACAGAAATTTTTTTCAAAATTGTATTTCTATAGAAAATTTTGTCAAAATTTTACTTCTATAGAAATTCTATTTCTATAGAAAATTTTGTCAAAATTTTATTTCTATAGCAAATGCTGTCAGAATTTTATTTCTATAAAAAATTTTTGTCAACATTTTTTTCTATAGAAAATTTTTAAAAATTTTGTCCAAATTTTACTTCTATAGAAAATTGTGAAAAAATTGTCTAGAAAATTTTCTCAAAATTTTATTTCTATAGAAAATTTTGACAAAATTGTATTTCTACAGAAAATTTTGTCAAAATTGTATTTCTATAGAAAATTTTGTCAAAAATTTACTTCTATAGAAAATTGTGTAAAAATTGTATTTCTATAGAAAATTTAGTCAAAATTTTACTTCTCTAGAAAATTTTCACAAAATTTTATTTCTATAGAAAATTTTGTCAAAATTGTATTTCTATAGAAAATTTTGTCGAAATTTTACTTCTATAGAAATTCTATTTCTATAGAAAATTTTGTCAAAATTTTATTTCTATAGCAAATATTGTCAAAATTTTATTTCTATAAAAATTTTTGTCAACATTTTATTTCTAAAGAAAATTTTTGAAAATTTTGTCAAAATTTTACTTCAATAGAAAATTGTGTAAAAATTGTATTTCTATACAAAATTTTGTCCAAATTTTACTTCTATAGAAAATGTTGTCAAAATTATTTTTCTATAGAAAATTTTGTCAATATTTTATTTCTATAGCAAATGTAAAATTTCATTTTAAATTAAAAATTTTCTCAAAATTTTATTCGTATAAAAAATTTTGCCAATATTTTATTTCTATAAAAATTTTTGTCAAAATTTTAGTTCTGTAGAAATGATATTTCCATAGAAGATTTTGTCAAAATTTTATTCGTTTAAAAAATGTTGCCAATTGGTCACAGGTATACTTCTATAGAAAATTGTGTCAAAATTTTATTGCTATAGCAAATATTGTCACAATTTTATCTCTATAGAAAATTTTTAAAAATGTTGTCAAAATTTTACTTCTATAGAAAATTGTGTAAAAATTTTATTTCTATAGAAAATTTTTACACAATTTTACTTCTATAGAAAATGTTGTCAAAATTATTTTACTATAGAAAATTTTGTTAAAATTTTATTTCTATAGAAAATGAGTCAAAATTCTATTCCTATAAAAAATTTTCTCAAAATTTTATTGGTTTAAAAAATTTTGTCAACATTTTATTTCTATAAAAAAAAAAATTGTCAACATTTTATTTCTATAGGAAATGTTGTCAAAATTTTACTTCTCTAGACATTTTTTTTTAAATTTTATTTCTAGAAAAATTTGTCAAAATTGTATTTCTACAGAAAATTTTGTCAAAATTGTATTTCTATAGAAAATTAAGTCAAAATTTTACTTCTCTAAAAAGTTTTCTCAAAATTTTATTTCAGTAGAAAATTTTGTCAAAATTTTACTTATATAGAAAAATGTGTCAACATTTTATTTCTATAGCAAATATTGTTAGCATTTTATTTCTATAAAAATTTTTGTCAACATTTTATTTCTAAAGAAAATTTTTAAAATTTTGTCGAAATTTTACTTCTATAAAAATTGTATCAAAATTGTATTTCTATAGAAAATTTTGTCCAAATTTTACTTCTATAGAAAATGTTGTTAAAATTATTTTTCTATAGAAAATTTTGTCAATATTTTATTTCTATAGCAAATGTAAAATTTCATTTTATATAAAAAATGTTTGTCAAAATTTTAGTTCTGTAGAAATGATATTTCCATTTTGTTAAAATTTTATTCGTTTAAAAAATGTTGCCAATATTTTATTTCTACAAAAAAAAATTGGTCACAGGTATACTTCTATAGAAAATTGTGTCAAAATTTTATTGCTATTGTCACAATTTTATCTCTATAGAAAATTTTTAAAAATTTTACTTCTATAGAAATTTTTTTCAAAATTATTTTTCTATAGAAAAATTTTGTCAAAATTTTATTTCTATAGCAAATGTCAAATTTCATTTTATATAAAAAATTTTCTCAAAATTTTATTCGTATAAAAAATTTTGCCAATATTTTATTTCTATAAAAAATTTTGGTCAAAATTTTAGTTCTGTAGAAATTATATTTCCATAGAAAATTTTGTCAAAATTTTATTCGTTTAAAAAATGTTGCCAATATTTTATTTCTATAAAAAAAAATTGGTCACAGGTATACTTCTATAGAAAATTGTTTCAAAATTTTGTTGTTATAGCAAATATTGTCACAATTTTATTTCTGTAGAACATTTTTAAAAATTTTATGTTTATAGCAAATGTTGTCAAAATTTTGTTTCTATAGAAAATGTTTGTCAAAATTTTATTTCTATAGAAAGTTTGTGAAGTACCTCTTAGTTGAAGAGGAATATGTTGCAAAATCTACCAAAGCCCATAAGCCTTATTGTACTTTGCTTTTACACTTTCTATAACAAATTTAATACTGTGATTGTGATTGAAAGTGAAAATATCCCAAGAAAAATCCCCAAATCACGACGTTATCCCCAGCCAAATCCTGAGATCCCCTAAAGTGAAAAAATATCCCCAACCACGAGAAAAAAATACCCGGTTTGGGTAAAAAAGTATATCCCAGTAGCCTCTTATGTGTTCTCTGTTTTATTATCCCATTTTATTTGTCATACACTGGAAAAAAGCATCAAAGTCCGTTACAAGTGTGTTAACGATAACTTTTTTCAATTTTAAAATTCAGACGCGACTTCCAGTACAAAAAAGTGTTGAAAAACATGTCATACTTTTGACCACTTTTTTGCTTTGTAGTCAAGATGCAAAAACGCAATAATTTTAAAGACAATTTGATTAATTTTAAAGAATTTTTCTTAATTATTAAAGTCAAGGTGACTTTAATCCAATAAATTTTTCTTTCATGTTATGATACCCATTTTTAATTCGAATCACTTAATTTAAGGAAATAACGACTTCATTGAAAAGTTTATCGACTTTTGGACAAGGAATAAAACTTTATATCTGCGAAATGTGTCTTCTTTGCTAAGCAAAATTCGTATTTTAAGGATATGAAATTTTTGACCTCACGATGTTTCTTTTTTAGTGTAGCGATCTAAATGTTTCACTAGTCATTTCAAATTCCAATATTCATGATATTTTGTAGGTTAATTTTCAATAGTCCTTTTTCAGGGTATCATCCATCGTGTGAAAACTTTAGAAGTGATCCACGTACTTCGTTTTCTTAATCGAGACTAAAAGCAAAACAGATAAAGTCCATCAGAACATAAGGAAATGAAAGTCAACACCATCATGACACACGAACGACAAAAAACGTGTCTGAATCTACGGACATGACGGGATGCAGCTGCTAATAGTGAATGTGCAAGGAATAATGGTACATTTCAAGTGGAATGTGAATCAAGACCAACCGACCTACCATTACCATTGACAATATGCCAACGGAACTAGAGCAGAGCGACGTGTTTTTGTTTCATCCAAGTATTCTTGAGTATCACAACAAAACCTACATTTATTGGTCTTGGTCTTTGGTTCTTGAGCATCAGACCATATAAGAAATAAAGCTACCATAATTCCATTAAATACCAACTCAAATAATTTAGTTTATAAAGAAAATCTAAAAAAAAAAAATCTCTTCTCAATTTGTCAAATTGCCATTGAGTGGTGGTGGTATTAAGTTTGTAATTTGAACAAGGGAAAAAAACTGGATCAATTAAAAATGGAATTATTTTGTAGTATCTTACATTTGTCGATTTGGCATATTGTGAACTTATGGTGGGTATTATAGAGATGTTCTTGTGTTTCTGTTTGTGTATTTGTGTAAATATTTGTATTTGTATGCATTAGAAAGATATAAGCATCTGCTACTACTGGGCGCACAAAGGTTCCAAATGCCACAACCAATGGCAACTGTGTGTTAACAAGATGCACTGCAAGCCATGAAAATTGCACAAGACATTTCTAGTCTTTCTCACTCCACTCACTTGCTGTGTCTGTGCTCTCCCTCTCTTTGGCAATGGACGTGCTTGAAATCCCAAATCAAATGATTTGCACAACCATCAAATATCACTGGCATCTCTTTGACGTCGAAGCAAGGGGAATGCACAACCAAAGTTGTAGCAGCAACAGCATTGCAAATGGAATGGTAATCGGTTATAACCTCTTTCATAAATACAGACATGACTACATTCAGATTTAGATAGACATACACTCAGATGTATGATCTACTTAAATATGCAAAATTCATACATAATATATTGCAATTTAAAAATAACTGCAAATGTCCTAAGTTCAAGAGAGAGAGAGAGAGATAGAGATAGAGAGGGGGGGAGACGTATAAAGTTTACACTGAAAAGAAAAAAAACTTACAAGTTCCAAAGATTTTCTTCTTACTTTCTTAAGGCTCAAAAGCGAAGAAGTACAATATGGATGGAATTAAAATGCAAATAACTTTGCATTTTATGGTTTGCGTACTAAAAATTGGTCTATGTTAAAGTTTTCCGATTAACTTGAAATTTTCACGGAAGGTTGGGAAAGGCCTCTAGACAAAGGTGTCAAACTTTATTTTTTGAAATTGGGTCAAGTGTTTTTAAGTGTATTAAAAAAAAACAACTAAACTTCTCCGATTTACTAGAAATTTACAAAGAATGTGCGTGGATGCTATGAAATAAATTTGGGATACCGGGGAGTGTGACCTCCCACTTGCTCACTTTTTGGAAATTGGACTAAAGATTCCCGATTCCATTGCAATTTTTAAGATAAGGTCGGAGTGACCTCCACGGTTGTCATAGTTGATAGAACTCTATAGGTTGATAGATTGGTAGAGTTCTTGATTTATTGATAGATTTTGCAAAAATTTTGACAACATTTTCTATAGAAATAAAATTGTGAAAAAAGTTCTATTACAACAGAATTGTGCAAAATAAGCTTAAGCTTTAACAGAAATAAAATTTTGACAAAATGTTCTATAAAAATAAAATTTTTACAAAATTTTCTATAGAAATTAAATTTTTACAAAATTTTCTATAGTAATAAAAGTTTTACAAAATTGTCTATAAAAACAAAATCTTGACAAAATTTTCTATAGAAATAAAAATTGGAAAGATTTTTGTATAGAAATAAAATTTTAACAAAATTTTCTATAGATATAAAATTTTGAAAAAAAAATTCTATTGCAACAAAATTGTGTAAAATAAGATAAAGTTTTTAAAGACAAAATTTTTTCACAAAATTTGCTATAGAAAAATTTTGAAACATTTTCTACAGAAATAAAATTTTTACAAAATTTTCTATAGAAATAAAATTTTTACAAAATTTTATTTCTATAGAAAATTTATATATATATATATATATATATATATATATATATATATATATATATATATATAATATATATATATATATATATATATATATATATATATATATATTATATATATATATATATATATATATAATATATATATATATATATATATATATATATATATTATATATATATATATATATATATATATATATATATATATATATATATATATATATATATATATATATATGTAATAAAATTTTTACAACATTTTGTATTGAAATAAAATTTTGACAAAATTTTCAATAGATATAACATTTTGAAGAAAAATCTACTGCAACAAAATTGTCTAAAATAAGATTAAGTTTTTTATAGATTTCATGTTAGCCTGATACCGAAACAGGCAATTGACAACAATATTTTTTCATAAATTTCCTATAAAAATAAAATTTTGACAACAATTCTATAAAAATAAAAATTTGACAACATTTCTATAGAAATAAAATTTTAAGAAATTTTTCTATAGAAATAACATTTTGACAAAATTTTTCTATAAAAATAAAATCTTGACAAAATTTTCTATAGAAATAAAAATTGGAAAGATTTTTGTATAGAAATAAAATTTTGATAAATATTTTCTATATACATACAATTTTGAAAAAATTTCTATAAAATAAAATTGTGTAAAATAAGATTAAGTTATTATAGAAATAAATTTTTAGAAAATTTTCTATAGAAATTACCTTATTAAAAAATTTTCTATAGAAATTAATTTTTAGAAAATTTTCTATAGAAATAAAATTTTTACAAAATTTTCTATAGAAATAAAATTTTGTTTTGTTTTGTTATTGTTTGTTTGTACTTCAATCATATTTGTTGTTTTGATCTCAGCTTAAAAACCATTGCGTTGACTAAACTACAATGAGTAGCTTAACCAACAGAGGAAAAGAATGTTTGTCAAATTTATTTGGGCAAAGCCCTATAGACTGCAAAATGGTTGGATGGAGGCACGTTTCGGAATTACCACATTCCTCATCAGCATCCTCTACTTGCAGCAAAACTATCAACCAATTATCAGAACAAATTCTGGTAGTTCACCAAACCCACAGTAATAAAAACTTGAACCTTCCGAAAAAAGGTTTATGCTTGATAGTTTTGCTGCAAGTAGAGGATGCTGATGAGGAATGTGGTAATTCCGAAACGTGCGTCCATCCAACCATCTTGCAGCCTATAGGGCTTTTCCCAAATAAATTTGACAAACATTCTTTCCTCTGTTGGTTAAGCTACTCTTGTAGTTTAGTCAACGCAATGGTTTTTAGCTGAGATCAAAACAACAAATATGAAATAAAATGTTGACAAAATTTTCTATAGGAATAAAATTTTGACAAAATTTTCTATAGGAATAAAATGTTGACAAAATTTTCTAAAGAAATAAAATTTAAGAAAATTGTCTATGGAAATAAAATTGTGAATGAATTGTCTATAAAAATAAAATCTTGTTTTTTGATTTCAGCTTAAAACCATGCATTGACTAAACTACAAGTGTAGCTTAACCAACAGAGGAAAAGAATTTTATTTGGGCAAAGCCCTACAGACTGCAAGATGGTTGGATTTACGCACGTTTCGGAATTACCACAGTCCTCATCAGCATCCTCTACTTGCAGCAAAACTATCAACCAATTATCAGAAAAAATTCAGGCAGTTCACTAAACCTATGGTGAACCACACTTGAACCTTCCGAAAAAAGGTTTATTCATACAAAAAAAATTCATACAAACATTTCTCTTTTCCTTTGCCACCATAAAATCATCAAAACTTTCTATAGAAAAAAAATTTACAAAATTTTCTATACAAATAAAATTTTGAAAAAGATTTCTATAGAAATAAAATTTTGACAAAATTTTCGATAGAAATAAAATTTTAAGAAAATTTTCTATAGAAATAAAATTTTGACAACATTTTCAATAAAAATAAAATCTTGACAAAATTTTTTAGAGAAAAATTGGAAAAATTTTTGTATAGAAATTTTGACAAAAGTTTCTTTAAATATAAAATTTTGAAAAAAAATCTATTATTGTAAAAAAAATTGACAAAATTTTCTATAGAAAAAAATTGACAAAAAAAAATTTTCTATAGAAATAAAATTTTGAAAAAAGTTTTCTATAGAAATAAAATTTTGACAAAATTTACTATAGAAACAATATTTTGACACAAATTCTTTTTCTATAGAAATAAAATGTTGAAAGAATTTCTATAGAAATAAAATTAAAAAAAAAGTTTATAGAAATACAATTTTGAGAAAATTTTCTATAGAAATAAAATTTTGACAACATTGCTATAGAAATGTTTCAGAAATTTTTCTAAAACATTTCAAAATTTTCTATAGATATAAAATTTTGAAAAAATGTCTATTACAAAAAACTGTGCAATTGTCCACAAAAAAAAAAAACAATTTTGACAAAATTTTGTATAGAAAAAATTGACAAATTTTTTTAAAAAAATAGAATTTTGAAAAAGTTTACTATAGAAATAAAATTTTGAAAAAGTTTTCTCTAACATAAAATGTTGACAACATTTAGAAACATTATTTTGACACAATTTTCTAATGATATAAAAATTTGACAATATTTTCTATTGATAGAAAATTTTGACTAAATATTACTATAGGAATAAAATTTTTAAAAGATTTTAAAAGATTTAAAAAAAAAAATTCTATAGAAATAACATGTATGTATGTTATGTCTATAGAATATTCTATAGACATTACATTTTGACAAAATTTTTATTTCTATCGAAATAACATTTTGACAAAATTTTCTAGAGAAATAGAATTTTTTAAAAAAAAGTTTATAGAAGTAAAATTTTTTAGAAAAATTTCTATAGAAATAAAATTGTGATAAAATTTTCTACAGAAATAAAAGTTGGACAAAGCTTTCTGTAGAAATAAAATTTTGACAATAGAAATTTTGACAAAATTTTCGATTGAAACAAAATTTCTATAGAAATAAAATCTTTACAAAATTTTAATTATATTTGTTTAGTTTGGCTTGAGGTCATGTAAATAAAAACAGATGTTGTTGTTTTATTGAGTTGTAATTTTTATTTGAAACATTAAAAAATTTTCTATAAAAATAAAATTTTCACACAATTTTCTGTAGGAATAAAATATTGACGAAGTTTTCTGTAGAGATAAAATGTTGACAAAACTTTTTATAGAAATACAATGTTTACAAAATTTTGTATAGAAATAAAATTTTTACTAAATTTTCTAAAGAAATAAAATTTCGAAAATATATGCTGTAGAAGAAAAATTTTGACAAATTTTAAAATTTTGACAAAATTCCCTATAGAAATAAAATTTTTACAAAATTTTCTATAGAAATAAAATTTTGAAAAAACTTTCTATAGAAATAAAATTTTGACAAAATTTTCTATGGAAGCAAAATTTTGACAAAATTATCTATATAAATAAAATGTTGACAAAATTTTCTATAGAAATTAAATTTTGACAAAATTTTCTATAGAAATAAAATTTTTACTAAATTTTCTAAAGAAATAAAATTTTGAGAATATATGCTATAAAAGTAAAATATTGACAAATTTTAAAATTTTGACAAAATTTTTTATAGAAATAAAATGTTGACAACATTTCTATACGAATAAAAATTTTAGAAAATTTTCTATAGAAATAAAATGTAGATAAATTTTTTTATAGAGATAAAATTTTTACAAAATTTTCTATAGAAATAAAATTTTGACAAAATTTTCTTTAGAAGTAAAATTTTGTGAACATTTGCTATAGAAATAAAATTTTGATCAAATTTAAAGATGTAACAAAAGTTTCTACATAAATAAAAGTTGGCAAAATTTTCTATAAATTAAAATTTTTACAAAATAAAAATAAAATTCTGCAAAATAAGGTTTTTTCTTTGGTAATTTTTGGTAGCGTGAACTGAAACGGATAGATAGTAATATTGAGCATATAAAGTTCAGTTTTCAAAAGTCCTATAATGATAACTCTTTCCAACCCATTATGAATCTGTCCCTTGTGATCAATAATATTGTAACTGCTGAATGTAGTATTACTTCCATAACGTCATCTTCGTATGTAAATGGGCTTCATGTCATGTCATCTACTCAACTAAATAATTATAAATGTTTCCAAATATAATCCAAAGGGATTATCTAACATTTTATGGCGTTGTCTTTGTCTATCTTTAGCAGACATATAAAAATATTTTTAAACATTTAAGCTGTTATATTTGTGCGGGATTTTCTTTGATATTACGTCAATAGTCTTTTAAGCTTAGACAGCGAGTGTATCCTGCTTCTTGGTCTTGATAAAAAGTTCCCATATGAACTTTTGACCATTTAACTTTACTGCCATTATTTCGTTTTTGTAGTTGTTGTTGTGGTTGTTATTCAGTTTTTATGACCGAATTGTGGCGACCTTAACTTTCTTTGCTCCTCCCACTCTCCCCTGACTGCTTGTCATTGATTTGTTTTTATCTTTGTTCTTGTATTCGTTCTATTCGCGGTCTTGAGTGACTAGGAGAGTAGACCAAGACAAATTAGTTTAATGTTCTGAGGGGACTTTGAATACTCATTTTTATTTAATTATTTAAATTGCAATAACATTAGCCAGTAACAACAATGCCAAAACAATGGAACGGAACAGAAAGGCGCTTAATAACGAAGCGAAAAAAATGTGAGAAAGTACCCAAAAGACCCCGTTTTGTTTCGTGAAGAAATTGTAATTTATTAAATTGAAAATAAAAAGGAATTTCTATTCATTTCGTTTTTTGTTTCTTCTACTTTGTTTCTCTTGACAGGGTTTCTCTAAATTTTTAATATCACGTCTACGTAGCTTTGTTAAGATATTTGACAGCTATTCAAGACATTAACATTCATTCAAGGCAAGTGCGATGGGGAAAATGGTAACGGTGTTACGTTTTTGAAAAATTGTTGATAATAATAAAGGTGAAAGACAACAATTGCGAAAAAGGGCCAAATTGACATTATAAGACCCTAAACCAAAGACGTAATATAGTCTTTTGTGTATTGAACTAAATTGAAGATCCTAATAAATAGCGAATTCACAGTTTCTTCAAAAACGTCAACCCGCTAAGAAAGTAAATGTAACCAAACAAAACACCAAGTACAAAAATCGTCGCCAAAAAAGAAGTGAAAATGTTCTTTTTGTATCCGGAAGTGGTGCATTTTACATGAGTTTGTCGTAGGACATATGTTAACTATTTCAATAGCCATTGCACTGAATTTGCATCACTTCTTAAGGTGTGATCCGAATTCCGAGTATTGTATGTTAAATTAGAAATGTTATAATATATTGCAAAATATATAATTTTTAATGCATTCTACGGTTTGCCTTAAAAGTTTGTCTGCAAATATTTACAAAAATTCGCAATTTTTCTAGAATCTATGTAGTATTTTTGTCGACAAAATTTAATTAATTTGTGCCATTTTTTATACCCACCACCATAGAATGGTGACGGGGGTATAATAAGTTTGTCATTCCGTTTGTAACACATCGAAATATCGATTTCCGATTATATAAAGTATATATATTCTTGATCAGGGAGAAATTCTAAGACGATATAAAGATGTCCGTCTGTCTGTCTGTCTGTCTGTTGTAATCACGCTACAGTCTTCAATAATGAAGCAATCGTGCTGAAATTTTGCACAAACTCGTCTTTTGTCTGCAGGCAGGTTAAGTTCGAAGATGGGCTATATCGGTCCAGGTTTTGATATAGTCCCCATATAAACCGACCTCCCTATTTGGGGTCTTGGGCTTATAGAAATCGTAGTTTTTATCCAATTTGCCTGAAATTTGAAATCTAGAGGTACTTTATGACCATAAAGAGGTGTGCCAAAAATTGTGAGTATCGGTCCATGTTTTGGTATAGCCCCCATATAGACCGATCTCCCGATTTTACTTCTTGGGCTTATAGAAACCGCAGTTTTTATTCAATTTACCCGAAATTGAAAATCTAGAGGTATTGTAGGACCACAAATACGTGTGCCAAAAATTGTGAATATCGGTCCATGTTTTGGTATGGTCCCCATATAAAACGTCCTCCCGATTTGGGGTCTTGGGCTTATAGAAACCGTAGTTTTTATCCAATTTGTCTGAAATTGGAAATCTAGAGGTATTTTAGGACCATAAAGAGGTGTGCCGAAAATGGTTAGTATCGGTCCATATTTTGGTATAGCCCCCATATAGACCGATTATTTACCTGAAATTGGAAATCTAGAGGCATTTTCGGGCCATAAAGAGGTGTGCCGAAAACGGTGAGTATCGGTCCATATTTTAGTATAGCCTCCATAAGAACGATCTCCCGATTTAACTCCTTGGGTTTCTAGAAACCGTAGTTTTTATCTGATTTGCCTGAAATTGTAAATATTCTGGTATTTTAGGCTCACAAATACGTGTATCGGATTAAGTTTTTATCGGTCCTTTTGGTAATGCCTCCATATAGACCGACTTCACTTTTTGAGGGTGTAGAAGGCGCACTGATCATGAAAATTGCTTGAAACTCTATGTAAAATTTCCAGATTTTACTTCTACAGATTTAAGATTTCAAATCAAGACGTTACTTTATAATTTTCTTGCACACTTACAAGAGATGTTAATGATTCCTCTAAAACTCAAACAAAAATGGTTCTTATAAATCCAGAATCTGATATAGTCCTCATAGGTGAAATCTTAAATTTATCTTCGGGAAGTGTCCTCAAGTCCTCAAGCCCTCCTGAAATTTCAAAGGAAACCTAAATATTTGGTTCATGATGGTGGGTATTTAAGATTCGGCCCGGCCGAACTTAGTGCTGTATATACATGTTTTAATTTTTACTCAATTTTTAAGCAAAAAATTAAAATTACTCATTAAAAATACGAAAAAGACGAGTTTTACAAAATTGAATCAGACGAACCTCCTGGGTAGTTAAAATAAAGAACAAAACGGCTCAGAATTTCACCACGACCCAGAATATATATAATTTATAGGGTCTTAGAATAATGTTTTACAAACGGTATGTCCAAGTTAATATACCCCCAATTTTATGATGGAGGGTATAGAAAGGCTGCAAGCATTTTGAGGATTATGCATCTTTGGTTTAAGTTTTTTTTTGACATTAAGAAAATATTTTTTACTTTGAAGTGTCTGTTATAATGTGAACATTATAGCTGACATTTTATATTTTTATACCCTCCACCTTAGGATGGGGTGGGTTATTATTCCGTTTGTAACACATCGAAATATTGCTCTTCGACCCCATAAACTATATATATATATATATATATATATATATATATATATATATATATATATATATATATATTATTCTGGGTCGTGGTGAAATTCTGAGTCGATCTAGGCATGTCCGTCCGTCCGTCTGTTGAAATCACGCTAACTTCCGAACGAAACAAGCTATCGACGTCAAACTTGGCACAAGTAGTTATTATTGATGTAGGTCGGACGTATTGAAAATGGGCCATATCGGACCACTTTTACGTATAGCCCCTATATAAACCGACGCCCAGATTTGGCTTGCGGAGCCTCTAAGAGAAGCAAGTTTCATCCGATCCGGCTGAAATTTGGTACATGGTGTTAGTATATGGTAGCCGTTGCATTTTCAGTAGCCGTTGCACTGAATTTGCATCACTTCTTAAGGTGTGCTCCGAATTGAGGGACAGTGTTAGCAGTATTGGGGATTTTTCCCCTAAAATGGGGATATTTTTTCGAGGATGGGGACAACATTTTTGAAATGGGGACTTGGGACGCATTGAATACCAAGCCCAGAGAATCGTAAAATTAAAAAAATCTCATCTTTATTTCGCGGCAGACTATAGGGGGGAAATGGAGCATTTGGCCTAGAAACCGACACAGGGTTCTATTTTGGGGGCTCAAGCGCTAATTTATAAATTTACTCAGCTTGGCTAAGACTTTTTCGACAATGGTGAAATGTTGCCCCCTCATCAGTGTTCATCATTGATTTGGACAATAATATCCGACAAATATAGAAATGATAAAGATGATTCACCCATCACCAGTATTGGGGATTTTCCCCAAATTGGGGATATTTTTTAATGAATGGGGACGAACTTTCTGAGTTGGAGACTTGGGGATTTGGTGGGGATTTTTGTGGGGAATTTTCCGAGAAATCGGTTTAATCTTTTTTATAAATAAAATATATAATAAAATATTTCTATTGAAAATTTTGTCAAAATTTTATTTCTATAGAAAATTTTGTCAAAATTTTATTTCTCTAGAAAATTTTGTCAAAATTTTATTTCTATAGAAAATTTTGCCAAAATTTTATTTCTCTAGAAAATTTTGTCAAAATTTTATTTCTACAGAAAATTTTGCCAAAATTTTATTTCTATAGAAAATTTTTTCAATCTTTATTTTTTTATTTTATTTATTTAATCTTTTTATAAATAAAATTTTATTTCTATAGAAAATTTTGTCAAAATTTTATTTCTATAGAACATTTTGTCAAAATTTTATTTCTATAGAAAATTTTGTCAAAATTTTATTTCTACAGAAAATTTTGTAAAAATATTTGAATATTTTGTCAAAATTGTATTTTTATAGAAAATTTTTTCAAAATTTTATTTGTATAGAAAATTTTATTTTATATAGAAAATTTCTCAAAATTGTATTTTTATAGAAAATTTAGTCAAAATTGTATTTCTATGAAAACTTTTGACAAAATTTTATTTCTATATAGAAAATTTTGTCAAAATTTTATTTCTGTAAAATTTGTGGTGGACTTGGGGATTTGGTGGGGAATTTCCATAAATTTGGGGATTTTTGTGGGGAATTTTCCGAGAAATCGGTTTAATATTTTTTATAAATAAAATATATAATAAAATATTTTTTTTGTCAAAATTTTATTTCTATAGAAAATTTTGTCAAAATTTTATTTCTCTAGAAAATTTTGTAAAAACTTTATTTTGCTAGAATATTTTGTCAAAATTTTATTTCTATAGAATATTTTTTCAATATTTTTTTTATATTTTTATTTTATTTATTTAATCTTTTTTATGAATAAAATTTTATTTCTATAGAAAATTTTGTCAAAATTTTATTTCTATGGAAAATGTTGTCAAAATTTTATTTCTATAAAAAATTTTGTTTCTCTAGAAAATTTTGTAAAAACTTTATTTCTATATAGAAAATTTTGTCAAAATTTTATTTCTGTAAAATATTTTGTCAAAATTGTATTTCTATGTAGAAAAATTCTCTATTTTTTTGTATATAGACAAATTTTTATTTCTATAGAGAAAATTTTGTCAGAAGTTTATTTCTATAGAAAATTTATGAAATACCTCTTTGCAAAATCTACCAAAAAATTAAAAATTCTACCAATCTATCAAATAATAAAAAATCTACCATTTCTGGTAGAATTCTACCAACTTTGGGAACCCAATTTTACTACTTGAATATTTAGAAGTAAATAAATACAAGGTGACCGACTCCCATTTTCATATCTCCAGCATTTGGAAGGAAATTTTTATTCATAAATAGATGGTGAACGAAATCCCATTTTCATTTCCCGAGCGTTTGGATGACGATCATCGGTCTCCTGGTATTGTGTTTCCAAGTCTTGATCTTATTGTAGATGCTGGTATAACAAAAATGATATATGTTTGTCAATTTTTAAAATTTTCTGATTTTCATTATTATTTGTTTTTATAATAAAAAAAATTAAAAAAATCATTAAGGATTTTTGGGGATGAAAACTTCGTGATTTGGGGAGAAGGGTCGGAAAAATACTGGCCACACTGTTCAGGTTTTTGGATAAAAAAATTTTGTGATATTTTGCCAAATAAATAATTTTTATAATTTTTTTTATGATTTTTAATACATTCAAAGGCCTTACTGAAACGTTTCAACTCAAAATTTTTGCAAAATTTCGCAATTTTTCTAGAATGGATTTATCATTTTTCCTATAAAATTTTAATAATTTGTATGTACCATTTTATAATTTTTTACTCTGTTTTACAAAAATAAAAGTTAAATTATCCACTAAAAATATGCAAAAACGCGAACTATAAAAAATTGATTTAAAGGAACTTCTTGTGTAGATGAAATAAATAACATCTTTGGGAGGACATTTTTGTAAGTGCTTTTAAAGTTGTGCCTTTAGAATAACAATGATTTTACTGGGAATTGATATGCATCACAGCGTTATACAAAATTTATGGAGATACCAAAACTTAGACACCGAAGTTAAACAACCTGTTTTAGAGAGGGATTTAAACTGTGACCTTTTGAGTCCAAGGGGTACATGCTAACCGTTACACCAAAGTACAACAATTTTCAATTTTTGTTTTCAATGATATATAATTTCTCTCTGTGCACAAGAATTTTTTTCATTTCGATTGTTTTATGTAAACATAAATTTAAATAATTTATGGTTCTGTTAAGGTGCTGCTGATGCAATTGCACTCATTCCATCACTTGCATTTATCTCCACATGAGATTTATCCATGAGCCACTTAGAGCAATGTATCCAACTCTCAGGACCTTCTTAAGTGTCATGGTGTCACGTTAGTGTTATATGTATGCACATACGGAAGCATCTTTTTTAGCCATTGGAGGTTATTTCGCAAAGTAAAATTACCCAACATAACACCCCCCCTTGCTCTGGCTAAAATACCTTGCCACCAAGTGTGTTTAGAATGGAGCCACAGACATGAGCAAGTGTCGCAATGCCTTGAAGGATATTCTATCTCGTTTAATGCGAAATTTAAAATATTTGTTTTTTTGTCCTGTAACTTTTCCATGTTTACTTACACTGATTGGACATTTTACAATCTCTACTTTGTGGTCAAAACAAAAACCCCCCAAAAAATAAAACATTAATCCAATTTACTGTGATATTTTCGAAGAAGTTTAGGACAAAGTTTTCGTTGTTAGCCGCCAGCAATGTTGTTCAAATTGAATTTGCTATCATTTAGCTGAAAACTGAATGCGAGTTGCAGGATGCTGGGAATTGGATATTTTTTGTTCTACGAAAATTCAATTATGATGATAAATTTTGGAAAAATTAATTTTGAAAAAAAAAAACAAAATCATTACAACTTAATTTCGATATAATTGAATTTTCCACCGAAATTATTTCTAAATAAGATTTTCAAAAAATTGTTGGACATTTACTTATTAATTTTGTTTTTAATGGTTGTTATGGTTTTAAATTTTGTTATATGTCCTTCTTGGCGTTAAATGGGAAATAAAGCTACTACAACGAAATTATTTTTGATAATGTTGAAAATTATAATTTACGAGTGTTCGAATTTTTCAAAATTTAACCCATTTATGCCCAAAATGAGATTATCGAACAAAAATTTATTTTATGGGTTTTTATTGACACAGTAACGACTAGATAAAAGGAGTTAAATAAAAAACCTGAAACTTTTTTGGAAAAAAAGGTTGGCCCCATGTGGGTACATTGCACTATGGCTGAAATCGCGATTTTAGCGGCAAAAAGTCAAATTTTCAACTTTAGATTTGTAATATTTTCTAGATGGGGTTTACTAACGAACATATTGATAGTAAACAAATAAGGAAAGTCTAAAGTCGGGCGGTGCCGACTATATTATACCCCGCACCACTTTGTAGATCTAAATTTTCGATACCATATCACATCCGTCAAATGTGTTGGGTGCTATATATAAAGGTTTGTCCCAAATACATACATTTAAATATCACTCGATGTGAACAGAATTTGATAGACTTCTCCAAAATCTATAGACTCAAAATTTAAGTCGGCTAATGCACTAGGGTGGAACACAATGTTAGTAAAAAATATGGGAAACGTTTAAATCTGAAGCAATTTTAAGGAAACTTCGAAAAAGATTATTTATGATTTATCGCTCGATATATATGTATTAGAAGTTTAGGAAAATTAGAGTCATTTTTACAACTTTTCGACTAAGCAGTGGCGATTTTACAAGGAAAATGTTGGTATTTTGACCATTCTTGTCGAAATCAGAAAAACATATATATGGGAGCTAAATCTAAATCTGAACCGATGTCAACCAAATTTGGCACGAATAGCTACAATGCTAATTCTACTCCCTGTGAAAAATGTTATCTAAATCGGTGTTAAAAATTGGCCTCTGTGGTCATATGAGTGTAAATCGGGCGAAAGCTATATATGGGAGCTATATCTAAATCTGAACTGATTTCAACCAAATTTGGCACGCATAGCTACAATGCTAATTCTACTCCCTGTGCAAAATTTCAACTAAATCGGAGTTAAAAATTGGCCTCTGTGGTCATATGAGTGTAAATCGGCGAAAGATATATATGGGAGCTATATCTAATTCTGAACCGATTTCAACCAAATTTGGCACGCATAGCTACAATGCTAATTATACTCCCTGTGCAAAATTTCAACTAAATCGGAGCAAAAAATTGGCCTCTGTGGTCATTTGCGTGTAAATCGGCCGAAAGCTATATATGGGAGCTATATCTAAATCTGAACCGATTTCAACCAAATTTGACACGCATAGCTACAATGCTAATTCTACTCCCTGTGCAAAATTTCAACTAAATCGGAACAAAAAATTGGCCTCTGTGGACAAATGAGTGTAAATCGGGCGAAAGCTATATATGGGAGCTATATCTAAATCTGAACCGATTTGGCTGATATTTTGCAAGTTTTTCGAGACTCATAAAATATTCGGATGTACGGAATTTGAGGAAGATCGGTTGATATACACGCCAATTATGACCAGATCGGTGAAAAGTATATATATGGCAGCTATATCTAAATCTGAACCGATTTTTTGCAAAATCAATAGGAATCGTCTTTGAGCCGAAACAGGACCCTATACCAAATTTTAGGACAATCGGACTAAAACTGCGAGCTGTACTTTGCACACAAAAATACATCAACAGACAGACGGACAGACAGACGGACATCGCTAAATCGACTCAGAATTTAATTCTAAGACGATCGGTATACTAAACGATGGGTCTCAGACTTTGCCTTCTTGGCGTTACATACAAATGCACAAACTTATTATACCCTGTACCACAGTAGTGGTGAAGGGTATAAAAATCGAAATAAATTGTTACTGTTGGCAACCCTGTTTATGCACAAACAGCCGTTAATATTGACAAAACTTTTAATAGGTGGTAACAAGAGTAAAACAGCGCAATTGTCTTCAAATTAAAAACTGTTTTTTAGATAAATATTTTTATAAAAATAAAAAATATGTTAGTATTAGTTCTAATACTCAAGGAGAGTAGTTTAACTATATACAAATATAATTTGTTAAATGTTTGTATTTCGTAGTTACTTTTATGGTTTTTTGTGTGTACTTTTTTGGGAAATTTTAAAGAGTTTTATTGTTTTTAGTGGAGTAAAACTAAAAATGTTTTTAAGTGTTATAGGAAATTTTTACATGTGATTGTTTGTGGAAATCTCCAGTTTTATGCCATGGCAAAACTGTCTGTATTTGACTGCTAATGAATGAATGGGAGATTTTTTTTACGAAACACTCAGGTTTAAAAATTTTGAAATCTTTCGAGTTTTTGTTGGCAAATAAGAGAAATGATTCGAATTATATTATAGAAATGACATATTGAAGTCTGACGGTTTGAGATATGAAAAAGTCGTTTGCATGCGTAGTATTGGCAGCAAAAAAACTCAAAATTAAAAGAAAAAGTTTTGGGTCTACACGTCGAAAAGCCGAAATCAATGGCAGTGGAAATGAGCATTTTCCGGCAAGGACCTTTTAGCATCTTTTACTAGTGTTAGTATTGATTTTTAAAACATTTACAGCCAATCTTAATTCCTTTCTCCTTGTCTCGTCATCATTGCATTAAAAATAGTGAAATATTTTTCACAAAATATGAATGGTGCCCGATGTCTGCCACAATATACAAAATATTAGTATATTTATCTCAAAGAAACAAGGTTTCAGTAGTAACTGTAAATTTCCGTGCAGAAAATTAATCTGAGGCTCGAAACAAGTGTTGAAAAAAAAATCGAGCAAAAACCGCTCGTAAAAAGACAAGTATATATGGCCGTAAGTTCGGCCAGGCCGAAGCTTATGTACCCTCCACCATGGATTACGTAGAAACTTCTACTGAAGACTGTCATCCACAATCGAATTACTTCGGTTGCGATAACATTTGCCGATGGCAAGGTATCTTAAAACTTCCTAACACCGTCTTCTAAATTGCTAGGTAGTCCATGCTTAGGTTAGGTTAGGTGGGAACCCGAAGTATCAGGCTCACTTAGACTATTCAGTCCATTGTGATACCACATTGGTGAACTTCTCTCTTATCACTGAGTGCTGTCCGATTCCATGTTAAGCTCAATGACAAGGGACCTCCTTTTTGTAGCCGAGCCCGAACGGCGTTCCACATTGCAGTGAACTTAGAAAAGTTTTGAAACCCTCAGAAATGTCACCAGCATTACTGAGGTGGGATAATCCACCGCTGTAAAACTTTTTGGTGTTCGGTCGAAGCAGGAATCGAACCCACTATCTTGTGTATGCAAGGCGGGCATGCTAACCATTGCACCACGGTGGCTCCCATACGTGTTATATATTAAACTAAACAAGTATATACGGCCGTAAGTTCGGCCAGGCCGAATCTTATGTACCCTCCACCATGGATTGCGTAGGAACTTCTACTAAAGGCTGTCATCCACAATCGAATTACTTGGGTTGCGATAACACTTGCCGATGGCAAGGTATCGTAAAACTTTTTAACACTGTCTTCTAAATTGTAAGTTAGCCCATACGGGGTATATATTAAACAAAAAAAGGCGATTAAATACGTATATAATCTAGTTTGACAAAATTTTCTATAGAAATAAAATTTTGACAAAATTTTCTATAGAAATGAAACCTTGACAAAATTTTCTATAGAAATAAAATTTTGACAAAATTTTCTATAGAAATAAAAATTTGACAAAATTTTCTATAGAATAAAAACTTGACAAAATTTTCTATAGAAATAAAATGTTGAAAAATTTTTCTATGGAAGTAAAATGTTTACAAAATTTTCTATAGCAATACAATTTTGACAAAAATTTCTATAGAAATAAAATGTTGACAAAATTTTGTATAGAAATGAAATTTTGACAAAATTTTGTATAGAAATAAAATGTTGACAAAATTTTCTACAGAAATAAATTTTTTACAAAATTTTCTATAGAAATAAAATTTTGACAAACATTTCTATAGAAATAAACTTTTGACAAAACTTTCTATAGAAATGAAATTTTAACAAAACTTTCTATAGTAATAAAATTTGACAAAATTTTCTATGGAAATAAAGTTTTGGTAGATTACAAAATTTTCTATAGAAATAAAATTTTGACAAAATTTTCTATGGAAATAAATTTTGACAAACATTTGTATAGAAATAAACTTTTGACAAAACTTTCTATAGAAATGAAATTTTGACAAAACTTTCTATAGTAATAAAATTTGACAAAATTTTCTATGGAAATAAAGTTTTGGTAGACTATTTTTGGCGATATGGACCAATTTTTGTGTAATAAGTCATCGGCTATATATAACTAAAGACCGATATGGACCAATTTTTACATGGCTGTTAGAGGCCATATATTGACAAAATGTACCAAATTTCAACCGTATCGGATGACTTTTGCTCCTCCAAGAGGTTCCGGACGTCAAATCTGGGGACGGTTTATATGGGAACTATATATAATTATGGACCGATATGGACCAATTTTTGCATGGTTGTTAGAGACCATATACTAACACCATGTACCAAATTTCAACTGGATCGGATGAATTTTGCTCTTCCAAGAGGCTCCGGAGGTCAAATCTGGGGATCGGTTTATATGGGGGCTATATATAATTATGGACCGATATGGACCAATTTTTGCATGGTTATTAGAGGCGGTAAACTAACATCAGGTACCAAATTTCAACAGTATCCGATGAATTTTGCCCCTCCAAGAGGCTCCGGAGGTCAAATCTGGGGATCGGTTTATATGGGGGCTATATATAATTATAGACCGATATGGACCAATTTTTGCATGGTTGTTAGAGACGGTATACTAAGACCACGTACCAAATTTCAACCGGATCGGATGAATTTTGCTGCTCCGGGAGGCTCCCCAAGCCAAATTTGGGGATCGGTTTATATGGGGGCTATACGTAAACGTGGTCCGATATGGCCCATTTTCAATACCATCCGACCTACATCAATAACAACTACTTGTGCCAAGTTTCAAGTCGATAGCTTGTTTCGTTCGGAAGTTAGCGTGATTTCCACAGACGGACGGACAGCCGGACAGACGGACAGACGGACGGACGGACAGACGGACAGACGGACGGACGGACGGACATGCTTAGATCGACTCAGAATTTCACCACGACCCAGAACATATATACTTTATGGGGTCTTAGAGCAATATTTCGATGTGTTACAAACGGAATGACAAAGTTAATATACCCCCATCCTATGGTGGAGGGTATAAAAAGGGCGATTAAATACGTATATAATTAGGTTTGACAAAAGTTTCTATAGAAATAAAATTTTGACAAAGTTTTCTATAGAAATAAAATTTTTACAAAATTTTATATAGAAATAAAATTTTGACAAAATTTTCTATAGAAATAAAATTTTGACAAAATTTTCTATAGAAATAAAATTTTGGTAGATTATTTTTGGCTCGAGTGGCAACCATGATTATGAACCGATATGGACCAATTTTTGTGTGATTGGGGATCGGCTATATATAACTATAGACCGATATGGACCAATTTTGGCATGGTTGTTAGCGGCCATATACTAACACCACGCACCAAATTTCAACCGGATCGGATGAATTTTGTTCGTCCAAGAGGCTCCGGAGTTCAAATCTGGGGATCAGCTATATATAATTATGGAGCGATATGGACCAATTTTTGAGATCATATACTAATACCATGTACCAAATTTCAGCCGGATCGGATGCAATTTGCTTCTTTGCTTCTCTGAGAGGATCCGCAAACCAAATCTGGGAATCGGTTTATATGGGGGCTATATATAATTATGGACCGATATGGACCAATTTTTGCATGGTAGTTAGAGACAATATACTAACACCACGTACCAAATTACAGCCGGATCGGATTAATTTTGCTCCTCTAAGAAGCTCCGGAGTTCACATCTGGGGATCGGTTTACATTGGGTGCTATATATAATTATAGACCGATATGGACCAAGTTTTGCACAGACCATATACCAACACCATGTACCAAATTTCAGCCGGATCGGATGAAATTTGCTTTTCTTAGAGGCTTCGCAAGCCAAATCTGGGGATCGGTTTATATGGGGGCTATATATAATTATTGACCGATATGTTCCAATTTTTGCATGAGTGTTACAGATCATATGCTGACACTATGTAGTAAATTTAAATTTTGGTACACAATGGTTTTTGGCGCAAGAAAGAACGCTATTGAATTTGGAAACAAACGGATCAAATTAGATATAGCTTCCATATATACGTATCGCCCGTTCTCGACAAATGGCGTCACATTGCGCTGTTCTATAAACCGATCGTCATCAAATTCGGCAGAAAGTAGTCTTATTAAACACTTGTTTAATGTGCAAAATTTCATCGAAATTGGTTCAGATTTAGATATAGCTCTCATATATATGTATCGCCCGATTTTGCCAAATTTGGTCATAAAAACCATTTTTATTAACAGACTCACGTTATCTTCTATAGTACGTATTATATGTGCAAAGAATCATCCAAATCGGTTCAGCAAAATTTTGCCCCTAATAAACTTATTTTTGAAGTCAATACATTTATTAACCGATGTTATTGGCACAATGGAATTTTCTATGGTATAAACAAGCCTCCAAAAAATAATAGAAATCGGTTCAGATTAAGATATAGCCCCCCTATATATGCATCACCCGATTTACTCAAACTTGGCCATATTACTCTTATTTATTAACCAATGTTACCCAAATTTCAAGCTATTAGTTACTACCCGATATTATTATCGGGTTAAAGTCGCATGTCTATGAACTAAGGAAAATTTTCTTTAAAATAAAGAAACACATTTCTGATTTATAGAAATCGTCCTTAAATTAATTGAAATATTGAATCATTAGATTTAAGATAAAAAAGCTTCAAATATGGGCTAAGACTTATTTTGAGGATTTAGCAGCATTAGTTTAAATTTTTTTGAATAAAAAAAAATTTTTACTTTGAGGTATCCGCTACAATTTGGATTTTTGAACTGGCATTTGTTTTTAGATGAATAGCTTTATTAATAAACCGCGAAAATAAAATGAAAATTCAATAAATGAGATCTGAATCCTAATTTTAATTATACACTGCGCCACTCTGTGGAACAGGGTATTATAAGTTAGTGCATATGTTTGTAACACCCAGAAGGAGACGAGATAGACACATGTTGTCTTTGGCAAAAATGCTCAGGGTGGGTCCCTGAGTCGATATAACCATGTCCGTCTGTCCGTCCGTCCGTCAGTCTGTCTGTGAACACATTTTTGTGATCAAAGTCTAGGTCGCAATTTAAGTCCAATCGCCTTAAAATTTGGCACATGTTCCTAATTTGGGTCAGAATAGAACCCTATTGCTTTTGGAAGAAATCGGTTCAGATTTAGATATAGCTCCCATATATATCTTTCGCCCGATATGCACTAATATGGACCCAGCAGCCAGAATTTTATACCGATTTGCTTGAAATTTTGTACACACATAACATTTAGTCGTATAGTCTAGTGTGCAAAATTTGATTGAAATCGGTTCAGATTTAGATATAGCTACCATATATATGTTTTTCTGATTTCGACAAAAATGGTCAAAATACCAACATTTTCCTTGTTAAATCGCCACTGCTTAGTCGAAAAGTTGTAAAAATGACTCTAATTTTCCTAAATTTCTAATACATATATATAGAGCTAAAAATCATAAATAAACTTTTGCAAAGTTTCCTTAAAATTGCTTCAGATTAAAATGTTTCCCATATTTTTTTTTTACTAAAATTGTATTCCACCCTAGTGCATAAGCCAACTTAAATTTTGAGTCTATAGATTTTGTAAAAGTCTATCAAATTCTGTCCAAATCGAGTAATATTTAAATGTATGTATTTGGGACAAATACATACCACCGTGGTGCAATGGTTAGCATGCCCGCCTTGCATACACAATGTCGTGGGATCGATTCCTGCTACGACCGAACACCAAAAAGTTTTTCAGCGGTGGATTATCCCACCTCAGTAATGCTGGTGACATTTCTGAGGGTTTCAAAGCTTCTCTAAGTGGTTTCACTGCAATGTGGAACGCCGTTCGGACTCGGCTATAAAAAGGAGGTCCCTTATCATTGAGCTTAACATGGAATCGGGCAGCACTCAGTGATAAGAGAGAAGTTCACCAATGTGGTATCACAATGGACTGAATAGTCTAAGTGAGCCTGATACATCAGGCTGCCACATAACCTAACCTAACCTAACCTTGGGACAAACCTTTTATATATAGCACCCAACACAATTGACGGATGTGGTATGGTATCGAAAATTTAGATCTACAAAGTGGTGCAGGGTATAATATAGTCGGCCCCGCCCGACTTTAGACTTTCCTTACTTGTTTTTTTAATTGATCCTAGATGTCATTTTTGGGAGACACCGTGGTGCAATGGTTAGCATGCCCGCCTTGCATACACAAGGTCGTGGGTTCGATTCCTGCTTCGATCGAACACCAAAAAGTTTTTCAGCGGTGGATTATCCCACCTCAGTAATGCTGGTGACATTTCTGAGGATTTCAAAGCTTCTCTAAGTGGTCTCACTGCAATGCGGAACGCCGTTCGGATTCGGCTATGAAAAGGAGGTCCCTTGTCATTGAGCTTAACATGGAATCGGGCGGCACTCAGTGATATGTGAGAAGTTCACCAATGTGGTATCACAATGGACTGAATAGTCTAAGTGAGCCTGATACATCGGGCTGCCACCTAACCTATCCTAACCTATATTTCATTTTAAAGAGATCGAATCTTTGGTTCGGAATCGATAGCAAAATCTTTAAGAGAAGGTCAAAATGTTTGGATCCAAGTTAATTGTTTTTTGAGTGTATCAGCTACACTGTATCAAAGTCTGCAATCCATGTATCGAACTCGAATTCGCATTATGGAATACTCTTTCAATGTCTGGAAGATTTATATGTGTCCCCCAAAATTTCCCCCGAAAATATTTTTTTCTATTCAATGATATATTAGTAAACACTGTGTAAAAACACTAACAAAATGATGGGAAATAAAATAAATTGCATAGCATAGCCTGAAGGATATACTAGAATTTAATCTACAGAAATTGACAATTTGTTATTTTGGTTAGCATGAAAAATCAAAACCACTTCTCAATTTTATACAACGCACATTTTCCTTTTTGTTTTGTTGTCTTGTACTACCATCTGCACATGAATAATGTATTTTTAAATATAAATGCGTTAAAGTCACTTGGAATAGGGGTTACTGCGTCGTCGTCGTCCTCGTCGTCGTCATTGTTGGTCTAAAACAAACCACAAAGAAAAGAGCAACAACTTGACGCATCCGGCATCAAGACAATGTGGCAGAATTTGAGTGTCGTAAACAATGCACACACACACAGATTAACAGCATGAGTATTGTTTTTGTTGTTGTTGTTTTTTAATATCCATCTTGGATAAAAATTCAACCCATACGCCCACGTTTGAGTTTTTGTTTTCTCACGTTCTGCTCCGATTCAACCACAAAGGATCCATAGTCTAAGAGCGCATTCATTTTATCTAGCTCGTTTGTTTTTGTGATTCATAGCCACAGCCATATTAATATTCACATTTGCTCATACATTTCAATAGAATGAATGAATCTCCATTGCGATTGTTTGTTTTAAGAGGAACGGGGAAGAACAAAAACAGGATGTGAGCATGAAATGCCCTTCGCTTGTTCTTTAAAAGGTGTCCTTCTTTTTAGTGTTTCCTATACTCTCTATCATAGGATTTGAGGTATACTAAAATTTGTCATTCCATTTGTAAGACATCGAAATATAGGTTAAAAACCCCAGACAAAACCCGATAAGTCAGCAACGAAACAGGCAATGAACTTGAAACTTGATACAAATATATCTTTCGCCCGATTTATACTCGTATACCACAGAGAAAATAGTTTTACTCTGATTTGTTTCAAATTTTTTCACAGAGAGTAGAATTACCATTCTAGCTTTACATGCAAAATTTTATCGAAATCGGTTCAGATTTAGATATAACTATCCCCTTTAGCGTAGCTAGACAATTTCCCTATGGGGTCAAACGTTTCAGACAAGCGTTAGAATGCATTAAAAATCCAAAAAAAATATTTATTTGGCAAAATGTTAAAAAAGAATTTTAATTCACATTCAAAACACTGAATTCGGATCACGCCTTAAGAAGTGACGCAAATTCAGTGCAACGGCTGTCGAAATGGTAGACATCCGTCCTATGACATGCCGATGTTAAATTCATTGCTTCTGCGCTAACTTTGCACCACTTCCGGACCCAAAAACAACATTTTCACTAATTTTTTGGCGACGCTTTTTTTTTGCTGGTTGGTAGCCATAGGCGTAGGAGGCGGTTTAGACTTAACTAATTTTTACAAATTGCAAAACTTATTCGCTTCGCCCGGGGGTTGAACATGGGTCTATTGGCACCATAACAGAACGCTTCAGAACACTCAGACACAAACACGTTTTTCTATAGAAATAAAATTTTGACAAAATTTTCTATAGAAATAAAATGTTGATAACATTTTCTATAAAAAAAATGATTAAATTTTCTATAGAAATAAAATTTTGAAAAAAATTTCTATAGAAATAAAATTTTGATAAAAATGTCTATAGAAATAAAATTTTGACAAAATTTTTTATAGAAATAAAATTTTGGCAAAATTTTCTATAGAAATAAAATTGTGACAACATTTTCTATAGAAATAAAATTTTGAGAAAATAAATTTTAGGAAAATTTTCTATAGAAATACAATTTAGACAAAATTTTCTATAGAAATACAATTTTGACAAAATATTCTATTCAAATAAGAACATTTTATAGAACATTTTCTATAGAAATAAAATTTTGACAATTTTTTTTCATAGAAATAAAATTTGGAAAAATATCTATAGAAATAAAATTTTGACAAAATTTTCTATAGAAATAAATCTTTGGGTAATTTTCTATAGAAATAAAATCTTTGGAAAATTTCCTATAGAAATAAAATCTTGACAAAATTTTTTATAGAAATACAATTTTGACAAAATTTTTTATAGAGATAAAATTTTAACAAAATTTTTTATAGAAATAAAATATTGATAACATTTTCTATAAAAAAAATTATAAAATTTTCTATAGAAATAATATTTTAACGTTATTTTCTATAGAAATAAAATTTTGAGAAAATTTTCTATAGAAATAAAAAATGATAAAATTTTCTATAGACATAAAATGTTGACAACATTTACTATGGAAATAAAATTTTGCGAAAATTTTCTATAGAAATTAAATTGTGACAACATTTTCTATAAAAATAAAATTTTGAAAAAATTTTCTAAAGAAATAAAATTTTTACCAAATTTTCTATAGAAGTAAAATTTGGGAAAATTTTCTATAGAAATAAAATTTTCTAGAGGAATAAAATTTTGACAAATTTTTTATAGAAATAAAATTTTGATAAAATTTTTGAGAAATTAAATTTTGAGAAAATTTTCTATAGAAATAAAATTTTGAGAAAATTTTCTATAGAAATAAAATGTTGGGACAATTTTCTATACAATTAAAATTTTGACAATTTTTTATAGAAATAAAATTTTGGGAAAATTTTCTATAGAAATTAAAATTTGAGAAAATTTTCTATAGAAATAAAATTTGACAAAATTTTCTCCCGAAATAAAATTTTGACAAATTTTTTATAGAAATAAAATTTTGAGAAAATTTTCTATAGAAATAAAATTTTGACAAAATTGTTTATAGAAATAAAATGTTGATAACATTTTCTATTAAAAAAATAATAATAAAATTTTCTATAGAATTAATATTTTAACATTATTTTCTATAGAAATAAAATTTTGAGAAAATTTTCTATAGAAATAATATTTGATAACATTTTCTATAAAAAAATGATAAAATTTTCTATAGAAATAAAATTTTGACAACATTTTTTATAGAAATAAAATTTTGACAACATTTTTTATAGAGATAAAATTTTGACAAAATTTGATAAACTTTTCTATAAACATAAAATTTTGACAAAATTTTCTATGGAAATAAAATTGTGACAAAATTTTCTATAGAAATAAAATTTTAAGAAAATTTTCTATAGAAAATAAATTTTGAGAAAATTTTCTATAGAAATAAATTTTTGACAAAATTTTCTAGAGAAATAAAATTTTGGGAAAATTTTCTATAGAAATAAAATTTTGACCAAATTTTCTATAGAAATAAAATGTTGACAAAATTTTCTATAGAAATAAAATTTTGAGAAAATAAATTTTAGGAAAATTTTCTATAGAAATACAATTTTGACAAAATTTTCTATAGAAATACAATTTTGACAAAATATTCTATTCAAATATGAACATTTTATAGAACATTTTCTATAGAAATAAAATTTTGACAATTTTTTTTTTCATAGAAATAAAATTTGGAAAAATATCTATAGAAATAAAATTTTGACAAAATTTTCTATAGAAATAAATCTTTGGGTAATTTTCTATAGAAATAAAATCTTTGGAAAATTTCCTATAGAAATAAAATCTTGACAAAATTTTTTATAGAAATACAATTTTGACACAATTTTTTATAGAGGTAAAATTTTAACAAAATTTTTTATAGAAATAAAATATTGATAACATTTTCTATAAAAAAAATTATAAAATTTTCTATAGAAATAATATTTTAACATTATTTTCTATAGAAATAAAATTTTGAGAAAATTTTCTATAGAAATAAAATGTTGATAACATTTTCTATAAAAAAATTGAGAAAATTTTCTATAGAAATAAAATGTTGACAACATTTACTATGGAAATAAAATTTTGCGAAAATTTTCTATAGAAATTAAATTGTGACAAAATTTTCTATAAAAATAAAATTTTGACAAAATTTTCTAAAGAAATAAAATGTTTACCAAATTTTCTATAGAAGTAAAATTTTGGGAAAATTTTCTATAGAAATAAAATTTGCTAGAGAAATAAAATTTTGAAAAATTTTTTATAGAAATAAAATTTTGACAAAATTTTTGAGAAATTAAATTTTGCGATAATTTTCTATAGAAATAAAATTTTGAGAAAATTTTCTATAGAAATAAAATTTTGGGACAATTTTCTAGACAAATAAAATTTTGACAATTTTTTATAGAAATAAAATTTTGACAATTTTTTTATAGAAATAAAATTTTGACAAATTTTTAAAGAAATAAAATTTTGAGAAAATTTTCTATAGAAATTAAAATTTGAGAAAATTTTCTATAGAAATAAGATTTGACAAAATTTTCTCCCGAAATAAAATTTTGACAAAATTTTCTCCCGAAATAAAATTTTGACAAAATTATCTATAGAAATTAAATTTTGACAAAATTATCTATAGAAATAAAATTTTGAGAAAATTTTCTATAGAAATAAAATGTTGATAACATTTTCTATAAAAAAATTGAGAAAATTTTCTATAGAAATAAAATGTTGACAACATTTACTATGGAAATAAAATTTTGCGAAAATTTTCTATAGAAATTAAATTGTGACAAAATTTTCTATAAAAATAAAATTTTGACAAAATTTTCTAAAGAAATAAAATGTTTACCAAATTTTCTATAGAAGTAAAATTTTGGGAAAATTTTCTATAGAAATAAAATTTGCTAGAGAAATAAAATTTTGAAAAATTTTTTATAGAAATAAAATTTTGACAAAATTTTTGAGAAATTAAATTTTGCGATAATTTTCTATAGAAATAAAATTTTGAGAAAATTTTCTATAGAAATAAAATTTTGGGACAATTTTCTAGACAAATAAAATGTTGACAATTTTTTATAGAAATAAAATTTTGACAATTTTTTTATAGAAATAAAATTTTGACAAATTTTTTATAGAAATAAAATTTTGAGAAAATTTTCTATAGAAATTAAAATTTGAGAAAATTTTCTATAGAAATAAGATTTGACAAAATTTTCTCCCGAAATAAAATTTTGACAAAATTTTCTCCCGAAATAAAATTTTGACAAAATTATCTATAGAAATTAAATTTTGACAAAATTATCTATAGAAATAAAATTTTGAGAAAATTTTCTATAGAAATAAAATGTTGATAACATTTTCTATAAAAAAAATGATAAAATTTTCTATAGAAATACAATTTTGGCAAAATTTTTTATAGAAATAAAATGTTGACAATATTTTTTATAGAGATAAAATTTTGACAAAATTTGATAAACTTTTCTATAAACATAAAATATTGACAAAATTTTCTATGGAAATAAAATTGTGACAAAATGTTCTATAGAAATAAATTTTTGACACAATTTTCTAGGAAAATAAAATTTTGGGAAAATTTTCTATAGAAATAAAATTTTGACCAAATTTTCTATAGAAATAAAATGTTGACAAAATTTTCTATAGAAATACAATTTTGATAAAATATTCTATTCAAATAACATTTTTTGTTTGGTAAGTTTTTTGGTAAAATTTTCTCCAAATTTTGGTGTATTATTTTTGGCTCGAATGGCAACAGTGGTTTATTGTGCTGTTGTCTGTCTACAGCCATGTTCAACCCTGCGTATGAGTTACAAATGGGAATTTGTCAAACATCATACGCAACATAGGACTCTAAAAACGTTTCCTTGCTTTTCAATAATGCATTAAACTAGGAAAAACATATAGACACGAAATGAGTTCCTATGGTTATATCATTCACCATAGGATTGGGGGTATATTCATTTTTCATTGCGTTTGTCACACATCGAAATATTGGTCTTAGACCCCATTAAGAATATATGTGTGAAATTATGACGAAACCCCATAAGTCGAGATAGGACAAATGTTAAGAAATTTTATGTTGTGTGCAGTTTTTGAATGCGCATCTTTCTGTCTTCACAGATGTTTAGAATCGTGAAAAACAACATATCTTTCGAATTTTTAAATTTACTTTTGCAAAAAAAAAATGTCTCATCATATGTTGTTAAATTCATTCGAGATATTTGTATAATATTTTTCACAAAACAACATAAGTCCACATAAGGTTTTTGTAATTGACTAATTTCGTTTTTTTACAAAACAACAAATGTCGAGTCATTGTGTTTTGTCGGATAACAGATCCAAATAAAGGCACATTTAACTTCCGTTGTGCTAGGAAGCCATCGTGGTGCAATGGTTAGCATGCCCGCCTTACATACACAAGGTCGTAGGTTCGATTCCTGCTACGACCGAACACCAAAAAGTTTTTCAACGGTGGATTATCCCACCTCAGTAATGCTGGTGACATTTCAAAGCTTCTCTAAGTGGTTTCACTGCAATGTGGAACGCCGTTCGGACTCGGCTATAAAAAGGAGGTCCCTTGTCATTCAGCTTAACATGGAATCGGGCAGCACTCAGTGATAAGAGAGAAGTTCACCACTGTGGTATCACAATGGACTGAATAGTCTAAGTGAGCCTGATACATTGGGCTACCACCTAACCTAACTTCAGTCGTGTTGTTTTTAGTCAGGGTTCAATGCGACAAAACACTGTAAACAGAGACATGTTACTGTGGAACAGGGTATTATAAGTTAGTGCATATGTTTGCAACACCCAGAAGGAGACGAGATAGACACATGGTGTCTTTGGCAAAAATGCTCAGGGTGGGCTCTTGAGTCGATATAGCGATGTCCGTCTGTCCGTGAACACATTTTTGTAATCAAAGTCTAGGTCGCAGTTTTAGTCCAATCGATTTCAAATTTGGCACAAGTATGTGTTTTGGCTCGGAATAGATCCCTATTGATTTTGGAAAAATCGGTTCGGATTTAGATATAGCTCCCATTATATATTTCGCCCGATATGGACTTATATGGCCCCAGAAGCCAGATTTTTACCCTATTTTACTTAAAATTTTGCACAAGAAGAACAACGAGTACTATAGTCAAGTGTGCCAAATTTTATTGAAATCGGTTCAGATTTAGATATAGCTCCCATATATATCTTTCGCCCGATATGGACTAATACGGTCCCAGAAGCCAGAGTTTTACCCCAATTTGGTTGAAGTTTTGCACAGGGAGTAGAATTAGTATTGTAGCCATTCGTGCCAAATTTGGTTGAAATCGGTTCAGATTTAGATATATCTCCCATATATAGCTTTCGCCCGATTTACACTCATATGACCACAGAGGCCAATTTTTTGCTCCGATTTAGTTGAAATTTTGCACAGGGAGTAGAATTAGCATTGTAGCTATGCGTGCCAAATTTTGCTGAAATCGGTTCAGATTTAGATATAGCTCCCATATATAGCTTTCGCCCGATTTACATTTATATGACCACAGAGGCCAATTTTTAACTCCGATTTAGTTGAAATTTTGCACAGGGAGTAGAATTAGCATTGTTGCTATGCGTGCCAAATTTGGTTGAAATCGGTTCAGATTTAGATATAGCTCCCATATATAGCTTTCGCCCGATTTACATTTATATGACCACAGAGGCCAATTTTTAACTCCGATTTAGTTGAAATTTTGCACAGGGAGTAGAATTAGCATTGTTGCTATGCGTGCCAAATTTGGTTGAAATCGGTTCAGATTTAGATATAGCTCCCATATATATGTTTTTCTGATTTCGACAAAAATGGTCAAAATACCAACATTTTCCTTGTAAAATCGCCACTGCTTAGTCGAAAAGTTGTAAAAATGGCTCTAATTTTCCTAAACTTCTATTACATATATATCGAGCGATAAATCATAAATAAACTTTTTCGAAGTTTCCTTAAAATTGCTTCAGATTTAAACGTTTCCCATATTTTTTTAACTAACATTGTGTTCCACCCTAGTGCATTAGCCGACTTAAATTTTGAGTCTGTAGATTTTGTAGAAGTCTATCAAATTCTGTCCAGATCGAGTGATATTTAAATGTATATATTTGGGACAAACCTTTATATATAGCCCCCAACACATTTGACGTATGTGATATGGTATTGAAAATTTAGATCTACAAAGTGGTGCAGGATATAATATAGTCGGCACCGCCCGACTTTAGACTTTCCTTACTTGTTTTTAATAAAACTTTATTTGACAAAACAATACAAGTCAGTAATTGCTAATTTTCTCTGGATTGGGTGGTGCTAGGTGAATTTGGTGAAATAGAAAGAATAAGCTATGGAAAAGATTTTTCAGACAAATATCAAACACTTTCCAGATGTTTTCTACAGAAGTTTTTGTGACCTCTTAAATTTTATTTTCGCTCTCCTGTAAAATTGAGTTTTTAGACTTATGATATATTTAAGGTCGTGGTGAAATTCGGAGTCGACCTAGCGACGTCCGTTTATTGAAATCACGCTAAATTCAACGCTTGAAGTAGTTCGGATGGTATTGCAAATGGGCTATATCGGACTTCGTTTAGGTGTAGCCCCTGGGCGAATTGGTTCATATTGGTTCATAATTATTTATAGATTCTTTTATATAAACCGATGACTGCCTTTGTATTTAACATAGACTCCATATGAACTAATTTACAATTTAGAAGACAAAGTTGGCAAGATTTATGATTCGTTGAAATCATAGAATAAATTCGTTGAGCAAATGACAGATATTAAACAATTACTCGTTTTTAGTGGCTACAAGCTCATTTTTGGCTCAATGGATACGTAAATAACCAAAATTGCCGATTTTGGAGTAAAGATCAGCCTGAAACATTGCAAAAGCCAATAATGCATTCAGAAAAAGCTACAGTTGCGATGTCATCATTGGACCGTATTTCATTAAATATGAACTTTTTTACACAAAATGCAAGAGTTTGCCTTACATGACACGTGGTTTCAACAAGACGTTGTCACTACCACAATGGTGTTATTAACTTGCTGTTCGGTGAACATTTTATTTCGCATTCGGCACCGATCAATTGACCACCTAGATCGTGCCAACTGACGTCTTTAGATCATTTCTTTTGGGGCTATACTAAAGCTCGTGTCTATGCAGACAAGTCCGCTTCAGTTGACGCATTGAAAGACAACTAAATGGATGCACTATTTGAGACGCAGTCTCAGTCAACATTCGAAGCAACGAATAAATTAAAATTTGCTTCCTAGAATATGGCACGCAAAACTCAAATATAAAAGAGAAGTATGTATTAAAAGTATGCTTACTTCAATTCTCCGCTTCTTTGGCTCGGAATCAATAGCAAAATCATTAGTGTGAAGACAAAACCTTTGGAACCGGACATACTTTGTTTTAAGTGTAAGTGATTTCCAATAATTTGTTACAAAGATAATAATAATATAAAAAATAGGTAACCTTACTTACCAACACTAAAACAATTCCAAATGTATTTTATTCTGTAAAAAAAAAACAGAAATTCTTATATTAGAATTAATTGAATTAATCGATGGATTATTTTATACAAATGGACAACTAATGTTGTACGAATTATCTACATACAGTTAAAAAACAGAAACGCATTGTGAATAATAATTAGATTAAATCAAATATGTATCCGGTTGCCATAGCCACATCATATTATATTTCCAATTTAAGACTGTATGTATATAGAAATTCAGGAAGAGGAAATCTCTCCACAGAACATGGGATTTTAATTCAATAAAAGACAGCATGTGGTCAATATTACAGCACACAAAAAATTTATAGGAAAAACGTAAGACATTTTCATAGGCTCTATGAAATAATATACATTGGGAAAATATTCTTTCGACTCCGTAAAATAAATATAATGTAGACATTTACATGTCCTTGAATAGAAGTCTTTCACCTCAGGCATAACTTTGGAAGTGAAATAATTGGTGTATTTAAGAATATGATTACCTAATATGCAATCACTTATTTCACGATGTGCCAAGTTTGTAAAATCACCAATTGTTGTCAAAATCATCAAATTCTCGATAATGCTAAATACAAATTTCTTCAATGTAAACACATTTTAATTAATAGAAATTTCATAATATTTGCTTTAAAAATTGTTTCAATAAAAATAGGACCCGAATCTTTCGAATTTGCATCCTTGTGATATGCCTTTGAACCAAGGCCAGGATTCCTTAAATAAAAAAAAAGCAAATTTAACTCTATTATGATTAATTTTCATTATATTTTGAGAAAGTTTTTTTAAATAAACTAAAACAAGTAAGTAAAGTAGAAAGTCGGGCGGGGCCGACTATATTATACCCTGCACCACTTTGTAGACCTAAATTTTCGATACCATATCACATCCGTGTTGGGGGCTATATATAAAGGTTTTTCCCAAATACATACATTTAAATATCACTCGATCTGGACAGAATTTGATCTATAGACTCAGATCTACAAAATCTATAGACTCAAAATTTAAGTCGACTAATGCACTAGGGTGGAACACAATGTTAGTACAAAAATATGGGAAACATTTAAATCTGAAGCAATTTTAAGGAAATTTCGAAAAACTTTATTTATGATTTAATGCTCGATATATGTACATGTATTAGAAGTTTAGGAAAATTAGAGTCATTTTTACAACTTTTCGACTAAGCAGTGGCGATTTTACAAGGAAATTGTTGATATTTTGACCATTTTTGTCGAAATCAGAAAAACATATATATGGGAGCTATATCTAAATCTGAACCGATTCCAACCAAATTTGGCACGCATAGCTACAATGCTAATTCTACTCCCTGTGCAAAATTTCAATTGAATCGGAGTAAAAGATTGGCCACTGTGGTCATATGAGCGTAAATCGGGCGAAAGCTATATATGGGAGATATATCTAAATCTGAACCGATTTCAACCAAATTTGGCACGCATAGCTACAATGCAAATTTTACTTCCTGTGCAAAATTTCAGTTAAATCGAAGTAACAGATGGGCCTCTGTGGTCATGTGAGTGTAAATCGGGAGAACGATATATATCTGAACCGATTTCAATAAAATTTGACAGACATGACTACACTACTAATTGTACTCCTAGTGCAAAATTTCAACCAAATTGGGGTAAAACTCTGGCTTCTGGGACCGTATTAGTCCATATCGGGCGAAAGATATATATGGGAGCTATATCTAAATCTGAACCGATTTCAATAAAATTTGACACACTTGACTATAGTACTAATTGTTCTTCTTGTGCAAAATTTTAAGCAAATTAGGGTAAAACTCTGGCTTCTGGGGCCATATAAGTCCATATCGGGTGAAATATATATATGGGAGCTATATCTAAATCTGAACCGATTTCTTCCCAAATCAATAGAGTTCTATTCTGAGCCAAAACACATACTTGTGCCAAATTTAAAGTCGATTGGACTAAAACTGCGACCTAGACTTTGATTACAAAAATGTGTTCACGGACAGACGGACATCGCTATATCGACTCAAGAGCCCACCCTGAGCATTTTTGCCAAAGACACCATGTGTCTATCTCGTCTCCTTCTGGGTGTTGCAAACATATGCACTAACTTATAACACCCTGTTCCACAGTGTGGCGTAGGGTATAAAAACTTATACATAATTGAAGCTTACAAATGTACTAAATTCGTGTCTCCCACAAAATAGTTCAGAATTTCTTAAAATTTGTAAATTTTATCAATAATACGCCCAGCTTGAACTTCGTATGGCATAAAGACAGTGTATTTATTTTTATTTATTTATTTTAACTCATTTTACAACCAAGCCTAAGTGGCCATATACAGAGATACTCAACATAAAGAATATAGATTAAATTTACTTAAGAAAATAAAATAAAAAATTAAAATTATGACTACAATCAATTTTGCAATTTTTAACTCCACTTTTTCCTTCACACTACGAAATTTTCTTTGTGAAGGACTACTAAATTTTGTGAAATCGGCGTGACATCTGCGTTTACAATACAATTTAGTTAAAATTTTCTAAAATTAACCAAAATTTACATTCCTGGTGGGGTCACTGTGTTTTGAGTGTATTACTCCTTCTAAGCCTCTGTTTTATTTAAGATGCACCCGGTATGGACTAACTTTAGAAGACAATGTAAAATTAAAACTATATCTTGCGAAAGTAATCCATCAACAAAGCCCAATCCGCATTATATATACAAATTTACCCGTTTTCATAGAAAAGACTACCGTACACTGAAAAAAATGTTTACGTGATATTAAATATTACGCAACCTAAATTTTAGGATGCGAAATTTACAAAATATTAAGGATACATTTTGTTAATATAATGAAATTTTAATTAAAATTAAGTTTCAAAAAATTTTTTTCATTGAATTTAGGACACAAATTTTGTAAATATGGGTCCCTCCGTTAAAGTCGCATGTCGTTGAACTAAGGCAAATTCTCCTTAAAATAAAGAAAAACATATTTCGATTTACAGAAATCTTCCTTAAATCAACTGAAATATTGAATCTTTAGATTTAAGATAAAAACATTTCCAATATAGGCTAAGACTTATTTTGAGGATTTAACATCTTTGGTTTAAAGGGGTTTTTCTTTGAACTATTCGTTATAATTTGGATTTTTCAACTAACATTTGTTTGTACGTGAATAGCTTTATAATACACCGCGAAAAGAGAATTACAATTTGATAAATGAGATCTGCATCATAATTTTAATTTTATTCATCTTAAATTTAAAGCTAGATAGGTCGCTAAAAAATGTCTTTATTTTAAAGACGCCGCATCTTTGGCTCGGAATTAATACCAACAAGTATATACGGCCGTAAGTTCGACCAGGCCGAAGCTTATGTACTCTCCATCATGGATTGCGTAGAAACTTCATCTAAACACTGCCATCCACAATCGAATTACGTAAGTTGCGGTAACGCTTGCCGATGGCAAGGTATCTTAAAACCTCCTAACACCATCTTCTAAATTGTATGTAAGTCCATACGTGGTATATATTAAATCAAAAAAGATCGATCCAATACGTATATAATTCAGTTTGACAAAGTAGACATAAAATTTTGACAAAATTTTCTATAGAAATAAAATTTTCACAAAATTTTCTATAGAAATAAAAATTTTGACAAAATTTTCTATAGAAAGAAAATGTTGACAAAAATTTCTACAGAAATAAAATTTTGACAAAATTTTCTATAGAAATAAAATTTTGACAAAATTTTCTATAGAAATAAAATTTTGGTAGATTATTTTTGGCTCTAGTGGCAACCATGATTATGAACCGATATTGACCAATTTTTGTGTGATTGGACCAATTTTGGTATGGTTGTTAGCGACCATATACTAACACCACGTGCCTAATTTGAGCCGGATCGGATGAATTTTGCTCCTCCAAGAGGCTCCGGAGGTCAAATCTGGAGAATGTTTTATATGGGGGCTATATATAATTATTGACCGATATGGACCAATTCTGGCACGGTTGTTAAAGATCATATACTAACACCATTGTCCAAATTACAACCGGATTGGATGAAAATTGCTTCTCTTTGAGGTTCCGCAAGCCAAATCTGGGGATCGGTTTATATGGGGGCTATATATGATTATGGACCGATGTGGAGCAATTTTTGCATGGTTATTAGAGACCATATACTAATACCATGTACCAAATTTCAGCCGGATCGGATGAAATTTGCTTCTCTTTCAGGCTCCGCAACACAAATCTGGGGATCGGTTTATATGGGCGCCATATATAATTATGGACCGATGTGGACCAATTTTTGCATGGTTGTTAGAGACCATATACCAACATCATGTACCAAATTTCAGCCGGATCGGATGAAATTTGCTTCTCTTTGAGGCTCCGCAAGCCAAATCTGGGGATCGGTTTATATGGGGGCTATATATAATTAAGGACCGATATGGACCAATTTTTGCATGGTTGTTAGAGACCATATACCAACATCATGTACCAAATTTCAGCCGGATCGGATGAAATTTGCTTCTCTTTGAGGCTCCGCAAGCCAAATCTGGGGATCGGTTTATACGGGGGCTATATACATTTATGGACCGATGTGAACCAATTTTTGCATGGTTGTTAGAGACCATATACCAACACCATGTACCGAATTTCAGCCGGATCGGATGAAATTTGCTTCTCTTTTAGGCTCCGTAAGCCAAATCTGGAGATCGGTTTATATGGGGTCTATATATAATTATGGACCGTTGTGGACCAATTTTTGCATGGTTGTTAGAGACCATATACCAACATCATGTACCAAATTTCAGCCGGATCGGATGAAATATGCTTCTCTTAGATGCTCTACAAGTCAAATCTGGGGATCGGTTTATATGGGGGCTATATATAATTAAGGACCGATATGGACCAATTTTTGCATGGTTGTTAGAGACCATATACCAACATCATGTACCAAATTTCAGCCGGATCGGATGAAATTTGCTTCTCTTTGAGACTCCGCAAGCCAAATCTGGGGATCGGTTTATATGGGGGCTATATATAATTATGGACCGATGTGAACCAATTTCTGCATGGTTGTTAGAGACCATATACCAACACCATGTACCGAATTTCAGCCGGATCGGATGAAATTTGCTTCTCTTTTAGGCTCCGTAAGCCAAATCTGGAGATCGGTTTATATGGGGGCTATATACAATTATGGACCGATGTGGACCAATTTTTGCATGGTTGTTAGAGACCATATACCAACACCATATACCAAATTTCAGCTGCATCGGATGAAATATGCCTCTGTTAGAGGCTCCACAAGCCAAATCTGAGGGTCCCTTTATATGGGGGCTATACGTAACAGTGGACCGATATGGCTTATTTTCAATACCATCCGACCTACATTGATAACAACTACTTGTGCCAAGTTTCAAGTCGATAGCTTGTTTCGTTCGGAAGTTAGCGTGATTTCAACAGACGGACGGACAGACGGACGGACATGCTTAGATCGACTCAGAATTTCACCACGACCCAGAATATATATACTTTATGGGGTCTTAGAGCAATATTTCGATGTGTTACAAACGGAATGACAAAGTTAATATCCTATGATGGAGGGTATAAAAAGGAAAGTCAAAAACTTTGGATCCAAGTAAACTAGTAGGACATTACTGTCCTGTTTGAGCGTGTCTATTCTATACTGCGTACACTATGGCGATCACAACATTGTACTCCGCTAAGAATAAGGGTTATCTTAGCCAAGTCATTTTTGCTGCCTATTTTGCTACACAGTTGATTGCTAAGTGCGATGCTCTAAGTATGCAGAGACTGAGTGGGACGTTCAATAGCACAACTCGCTGCGTATAATACATTTTTTCAGTTTTCTCAGAATGCTTGAATAAAACGATATTTCGCAATTTACTTAAGTTAAGAGTCCCCAATTTCCTGCATAGGGTTATTCACCCTGCACTGAAAAAAATATTGTCGTGAGGTCAAAGATTGCATGTCTTTAAAATACAAATGCAAATTTTGCTTAGCATAGAAGACGCATTTCTCTAATATAAAGTTTTTTTCCTTGTCCAAAAGTCGATAAACTTTTCAATGAAGTCGTATTGTCCTTATAATTAAGTGATTTGACTTACAAATGGGTTTCATAATATGAAAGAAAAAATTTTTGAGCTAAGGTCAACTTGACTTTAATAATTCAGAAAAATTCTTTAAAATTAATGAAATTGTCTTTAAATTTGTTGCCTTTTTGTATCTTGACTACAAAGCAAAAAATCGTTCAAATATAAGACACATTTTCCAATACTTTATTTTAAAGACGTTTTTTGCTTGAAACATAGCATAATTTCTATGGAAGTCGAATCTTAATTTGGAAAATAAAGTCGTCGTTAACCCGTTTTTAAAGGACTTTGATAGCATATGAAGAAAACAAGCAGCAAAAACGAAAAATTAAAATTTGCTTCCTAGAGTCAAGTACACAAAACCTAAATTTAAAAGAGAATTGTGTCTTAAAAGTATCCTTATTAGTATTCTCCGCTTCTTTGGCTCGGAATCAATACCGAAATTGTTAAAGTAAAGATAAAATCTTTGGAACCGGGCATGCTTTTTTTCAGTGTGTGTATTTATTTCAATGCTTGTATTTCTCAATATACAATAGGGGAAAAGGATTAATTCTACTTCGCCATAGTTGTTTGGTGTCAGAGTGGCAATTTTTTATTAACTCCATGCTTCGACCGAGCACCAAAAAGTTTTTCAGCGGTGGATTATACCACCTCATTGATGCTGGTGACATTTCTGAGGGTTTCAAAACTTCTCTAAGTGGTTTCACTGCAATGTGGAACGCCGTTCGGACTCGGCTATAAAAAGGAGGTCCCTTGTCATTGAGCTTAACATGGAATCGGGCAGCACTCGGTGATAAGAGAGAAGTTCACCAATGTGGTATCACAATGGACTGAATAGTCTAAGTGAGCCTGATACGTCGGGCTGCCACCTAACCTAACCTAACTCCATCCGTCTGTGGAACTCACTTATAATATTCAATGTATAAGTGACGCAGTTGCTTTTAAGAAAAATTTTATCTCGTTTTTTAGTAATAATTAAATGTTATTCTTTATTCTCTCTTCTTATTCTATATTGTTTACTATCAAGATTCAGGATTTAAAATCTTAAAATAATCTTTTTTTTCGATTTTATGCAATATGTATTAAATTTGCTTCTCAATAATTGACAATACAGAATATAAGTCTATCTTACTCTCTTCTGACTCTTTTACAAATATGCACTAACTTACTATAATCCTATTTGACAATAATGTTGCAGAATATAGAAACTAATATAACAACTAAGTTTATTCTTGCAGTAGATCAACATTTGTGACATGAAATTATTATGAAAATCTCTTTCATTAATTTTTCATACGAAGATATTTTCTCGTCATGTACTCCATAACTGTTGAATAATCGTTGAGACATTATAGCATCAAGTGAATGCAATTAAAACACAAACTCTCACCCGCACACACACACACACATAAGTACACAATACCATGTCATTTCCCCTTTGGCTCCATAAACTCGTACTATGACCAAGGCATTTAGAGTGCAAAACCCTACTAAGTTAGTTAGATAGAAAAGAGAGAGTATGAGAGGGAGAGAGGGAGATGAATAAATTGTTGTTGTTATTCATTTCACAGGAAGTTGATACGATAGAAGGACGGTCGGCATGGCCAACATTAGATAATGTTCGAAACGATAGCTAGAAGCAAAAACATATCGTTGTGCAAAAATGAACAGGAATAATAATGTGATATGCTGAGAAATAATTATCCTAATGAGTACATGTCTTTGCTTGTTTAGTGTATTGTGCTCAATGAATGAACAACAAAGAGACCGCAGGAGACAGCGAACAAGAGCATTGAAAATAAAAACAACAACAACAACAACAACAACAATAACTAAATGAACGAATACCAACTGGCGTCTATGACAACCAAGTAATTCTAAAACAGACTATGAATAAGGATGTTTCGTTCGTTCATTTCGTTTGTTGTTATTATTCGAATGAGGGCCAGAGAGAATATTCAGAATATAGAAACGGAAATGAATATTTGTGGATATGAATGTAATTATAAGGCATAATGTCTATTAGGTTAACTCACTTAGGGATTTATTCGAATTTCTAAGTGCAGACAAAATCGTTTAAATTCAAGTGGGTGTTTGAAACAGAGAACAAGAGATTGTTGGAAAAATCAATGAAAATTTAATCTTCATAATTATCGTAGGAACTTTTCCATTAACACTCCATTGTAAATTACAATCTTCTCTCTATTGTGGTGAAAATTCAATACCAATTGATATTAAAATTCAAGCACACATGCCTGCATAGGATTCTAAGTGAAAAACCCACAAAGAAATATAAGCTTTAATACACTGAAAAAAACTATCACAAAATTTGAAATGTGTTTTAAGATCATAGAGAAAATAATACACAAAAATAACTTATTAAACAAACCTTTTACGTAAAGAGTGTAATAAATATGTAAGTAGTTTGTAAATATTTCACAAGCCATTGGCTTTGCCAATGACACTCTGTAATGGTGATTAATGAAGTCCAAAAGAAAATATTGCCTTGCCTTTGGCGTAACTCTGCTTGCTTCTAATGTCTTAAATTGTGTTGGTATTTTCTCTTGAACAAAAAGCTCTTTAACTATGCTCCCAATTAACATTTCAAGCACTCAATTTTGTATATTGCCACTGTGATTTTGATGTTAATTGTATTCATTTTTCTATATCCTTTCAAATTTTCGTTTAAATATTTGCTTTTGGGGCCAATGACACGAAGCCCTTGTTCCTTGCTAATGCGTGTAATTGTATGAGTGTGATAGAGAGTATGAGGGTAGAGGGTAATTACTCTGTCCAATTTGGTTGTGCGTAATGACAAAGTGGAGGTGATAATGAAATTCAATTGACATAGAAGCACTCGACGAGATACACAGAAAAAAATTTCACGAATTAATCCAATTAAAATTTTAATTGAGTTTTGTTTGTTATTGTTGGCTTCTCTTCAATCGTTATTGTTGTTTTTTTTTTGTTTTTTGATCTCAGCTTAAAGCCATGCATTGACTAAACTACAAGTGTAGCTTAACCAACAGAGGAAAAATATTCAATTAAAAATTTAATTGAATCAACAAATTGAAATAAAAATCAATCACAAAAATTATAAGTATCAATTAATTTTTTAATTGGATCAATTAATTTTTAATAGTATCAATTAATTTTTAATTGGATCAATTAATTTTTAATTGACCTTCAATTAATTTTTTAATTGATACTATCATTTCTGTGATTGAAGACATTTCAATTAGAAAATTAATTGGATCAATTAATTTCGTGATTGAATCAGACATTTTTTTGTGTGTAGGTAATGCAATGAATTGGTCTGTGATGGTATTCAAAAAATGGAAAATAATATTATATTTGTATTAATAAACTTCTATGGTAATTATTCTATTATCGAAAAAAAAATGTCTTAATTGCAAAATGAATACATTGGTCTAAAACCTACGGGCTGATTTTAATAAACTTTATATTAAGAAAAAATAAATTCAAACTGAAAGCAGGAAGTTTATCGCTCGTACACTGAAAAAGAGCATGTCCTATTCCGGAGATTTTGTCCTTACACTAATGATTTTGGTATTGATTCTGAGACAAAGAAGCGAAGAATTGAGAAATAATTTTCTTTCTAATTTGAGTTTTGGATACACAGAAAAATATATCACCAAAATATTTCCATTTAAAAAGTTAATTGAAGCTGAAAACTATCTCAATTAAAACAAGTAAGTAAAGTATAAAGTCGGGCGGGGATGACTATATTATACCCTTCACCACTTTGTAGACCAACATTTGTGTTATCATCTCAACTCCTTCATGAAGGTTTATATTCCCATATACAAATATTTATATCTGAACCGGTTTAGAGACAATTTTTTGTACTTCTACAAAATTTCTAGAAATAAAATTTAAATCGGCTTATGCCCTGGGATGAATCACAATGTTACTAAAAAACAAGTAAGGAAAGTCTAAAGTCGGGCGGGGCCGACTATGTTATACCCTGCACCACTTTGTAGATCTAAATTTTCGATACCATATCACATCCGTCAAATGTGTTGGGTGCTATATATAAAGGTTTGTCCCAAATACATACATTTAAATATCACTCGATTTGGATAGAATTTGATAGACTTTTACAAAATCTATAGACTCAAAATTTAAGTTGGCTAATGCACTAGGGTGGAACACAATTTTAGTCAAAAATATGGGAAACATTTAAATCTGAAGCAATTTTAAGGAAACTTCGCAAAATTTTTTTTTTCGATTTATCGCTCGATATATATATATATATATATATATATATATATATATATATATATATATATATATATATATATATATATATATATATATATATATATATATATATATATATATATATATATATATATATATATATATATATATATATATATATATATATATATATATATATATATATATATATATATATATATATATATATATATATATATATATATATATATATATATATATATATATATATATATATATATATATATATATATATATATATATATATATATATATATATATATATATATATTAGAAGTTTATGGAAATTAGAGTCATTTTTACAACTTTTCGATTAAGCAGTGGCGATTTAACAAGGAAAATGTTGGTATTTTGACCATTTTTGTCGAAATCAGAAAAACATATATATGGAAGCTATATCTAAATCTGAACCGATTTCAATCAACTTTGGCACACATGACTATACTACCAATTGTACTACTTGTGCAAAATTTCAAGCTAATCGGGATAAAACTCTGGCTTCTGGGTCCATATAAGTACATATCGGGCGAAAGATATATATGGAAGCTATATCTAAATCTGAATCGACTTCAACCAAATTTGGCACGCATAACTACAATGCTAAATCTACTCCCTGTGCAAAACTTCAACCAAATTGGGCCAAAACTCTGGCTTTTAGGACCATATTAGTCCATATCGGGCGAAAGATATATAAGGGAGCTATATCTAAATCTGAACCGATTTCAATCAAATTTTGCACACTTGACTATACTACTAATTGTACTCCTAGTGCAAAATTTCAACCAACTTCGGCAAAAAATCTGGCTCTCCTTCTGGGTGTTACAAACATATGCACTAACTTATAATACCCTGTTCCACAGTGTGGCGCAGGGTATAAATATGGGAAACATTTAAATCTGAACCAATTTTGAGGCAACTTCGCATAAGTGTATTTATGATTTATTGGTCGATAAATGTGTATTAGAGTGATAGGAAAATTTGAAACATTTTTACAAGTTTTCGACTTAGCAGTGGCAATTTTATAAGGAAAATGTGGGTATTTTGGCCATTTTGGCCTAAATCAGAAAAACAGATATATATATATATGGGAGCTATATCTAAATCTGAACCGATTTCTTCCAAAATCAACAGGGTTCTATTCTGAACATGTGCCAAATCTGAAGGCGATTGGACTTAAATTGCGACCTAGACTTTGATCACAAAAATGTGTTCACAGACAGACGGACGGACGGACGGACAGACGGCCAGACGGACATGGTTATATCGACTCAGGGACCCACCCTGAGCATTATTGCCAAAGACACCATGTGTCTATCTCGTCTCCTTCTGGGTGTTACAAACATATGCACTAACTTATAATACCCTGTTCCACAGTGTGGCGCAGGGTATAAATATGGGAAACATTTAAATCTGAACCAATTTTGAGGCAACTTCGCATAAGTGTATTTATGATTTATTGGTCGATAAATGTGTATTAGAGTGATAGGAAAATTTGAAACATTTTTACAAGTTTTCGACTTAGCAGTGGCAATTTTATAAGGAAAATGTGGGTATTTTGGCCATTTTGGCCTAAATCAGAAAAACAGATATATGGAAGCTATATCGAAATCTGAACCGATTTCAATAAAATTACACATGCATAGTTACTATGTTAATTCTACTCCCTCTGCAAAATTTCACGTAAATCAGAGTAAAACTGTTGCCTCTGTGGTCATATTAGTCCAAATCGGGCGAATGATATATATGGGTCCTATATCTAAATCTGAACCGATTTCAATAAAATTCACCACACTTGACTACACTACTAATTGTATTCCTAGTGCAATATTTCAAGCAAATTAGGGTAAAACTCTGGCTTCTGGGGCCATATAAGTCCATATCGGGCGAAAGATATATATGGGAGCTATATCTAAGTCTGAACCGATTTCAACTAAATTTGGCACAATTAACGATACTATTAAACGTACTCCTTGCGCAAAATTTGAAGCAAATCAGGACATAACTCTGGCTTTTGAGGCCATATAAGTTTAAATCGGACGAAAGATATATATGGGAGCTATATCTAAGTCTGAACCGATTCCAACTAAATTTGGCACAATTAACGATACTACTAAACGTAATCCTTGTGCAAAATTTGAAGCAAATCAGGACAAAACTCTGGCTTTTGTGGCCATATAAGTCCAAATCGGACGAAAGATACATATGGGAGCTATATCTAAATCGGAACTGATTTTAATCAAATTTAGCACACTTAACTATACTATTAAACGAACTCCTTGTGCAAAATTTGAAATCAGGAAAAAAACTCTGGCTTTTGTGGCCATATAAGTGCAAATCGGACGAAAGAGCTATATCTAAATCTGAACCGATTTGGATGATATTTTGCATATTTTACGAGAGCCGCAAACCCTTTGGCTGTACGAAATTTTAAGAAAATAAGTTGATAAATACGTCAATTATGACCAGATCGATGATAAATATATATGGCAGCTATATCTAAATCTGAACCGATTTTTTTTTCAAAATCAATAGCGATTGTCTTTGAGCCAAATTAAAACTCTGTGCCAAATTTTAGGACGATCGGACTTAAACTGTGACCTGTACTTTGCACACAAAATAACATATACAGACAGACGGACAGATAGACAGACAGACAGACATCGCTAAATCGACTCAGAATTTAATTCTAAGACGATCGGTATACTAAACGATGGGTCTCAGACTTTTCCTTCTTGGCGTTACATACAAATGCACAAACGTATTATACCCTGTACCACAGTAGTGGTGAAGTATATAAAAATTAATTGATACAATTAATCAATTAAAAAATTATTTGAAATTAAAAAAAAAATAATTATTTTTTAATCAAATATTTTTTCATATCCAATTAAAACTGTGATTGATACCATCATTTTCGTGATTGAAGACATTTCAATTAAAAAATTAATTGTATCAACAATTTCGTGGCTTAATCATACATTTTTTTGTGTATAGGAAACAGATTTGAATTTATCCGTTTTTTCAGCTTTTTTATACTCACCACCATAGAATGGTGACGGGGGTATAATAAGTTTGTCATTCCGTTTGTAACACATCGAAATATCGAATTCCGACTATATAAAGTATATATATTCTAGATCAGGGAGAAATTCTAAGACGATAAAACGATGTCCGTCTGTCTGTCTGTTGTAATCACGCTACAGTCTTCAATAATGAAGCAATCATGCTGAAATTTTGCACAAACTCGTCTTTTGTCTGTAGACAGGTTAAGTTCGAAGATGGGCTATATCGGTCAAGGTTTTGATATAGTCCCCATATAAACCGACCTCCCGTTTTGGGGTCTTGGGCTTATAGAAATCGTAGTTTTTATCCAATTTGCCTGAAATTTTAAATCTAGAGGTATTTTATGACCATAAAGAGGTGTGCCAAAAATGGTGAGTATCGGTCCATGTTTTGGTATAGCCCCCATATAGACCGATCTCCCGATTTTACTTCTTAGGCTTATAGAAACTGTAGTTTTTATCCAATTTGTCTGAAATTTGAAATCTACAGGTACTTTAGGACCATAAAGAGGTGTACCAAAATTGGTGAGTACCGGTCCATGTTTTGGTATAGCCCCCATACAGACCGATCTCCCGATTTACTTCGTGGGCTTATAGAAACCGTAGTTTTTATCCAATTTGCCTGAAATTGGAAATCTAGAGGTATTTTCGGGTCATAAAGAGGTGTGCCGAAAACGGTGAGTATCGGTCCGTATTTTAGTATAGCCCCCATAAGAACGATTTCCCGATTTAACTCCTTACCGTAATTTTTATCCGATTTGCCTGAAATTGTAAATATTCTGGTATTTAAGGCTCACAAAAACGTGTATCGAATTAAGTTTTTATCGGTCCATTTGGTAATGCCTACATATAGACCGATTTCACTTCTTGAGAGTATAGAAGGCGCACTGATCATGAAAATTGCTTGAAACTCAATGTAAAATTTCCAGATATTATTTCTATTTCTATTTAAGATTTCAAATCAAGACGTTATTTTATAATTTTCTTGCACACTTAAATACAAGAGATGTTAATGATTTCTCTAAAACTCAAACAAAAATGATTCTTATAAATCCAGAATCTGATATAGTCTTCATAGGTAAAATCTTTAAATTTATCTTCGTGAAGTGTTCTGGTTGAACTGATCTGCTTGATCTGTCCTCAAACCCTCTGAAATTTCAAAGGAAACCCTAACATTTGATTCATGGTGGTGGGTGTTTAAGATTCGGCCCGGCCGAACTTACTGCTGTATATACTTGTTTCTTTACGTGCTATCAAAGCCCTTTCAAAAACGTGTTAACGAAAAATTAAACATCCAAATTTAGCATCATCTTTAAAATAATGTCTTTAAAGACATATCCTATTTTTGAGCGTTTTTTTAATGTAATGATACTTATTTTTAGATCAAATCACTTAACTATAAGGATACAATAATTTCATTGAAGAGTTTATCGACTTTTGGACAATTGTCCATTTGTGAGAGGTGTCCAGGTTTCAGAGTTTCCAAGTTTGAATATTTTTTGTCTTGGCCCACTGTGTATCGCCTTTATTTAATTTGTCGTCTTTCATGTGACGTCGCTTGATATAATTTTTGCCTTTGAATAGTATGTTGTACTTCTTTGTTGTTGGGTCCTTCCAAATAACTTCAAAGTACTATAGAGAAATGAAAGGGGAGGGAGATGAGGAAATTTAACATTTCTGGAGACATACAACGAAGTAATGTTTTTTTGTTTGATGTTTAGGCGTCAAAACAATTTTCTTTAGCTCCCACTCATTTGTTGAGGTTTCCACGAAATCAGTCAACCAATCAATCAATCGATCAAAACTTAATTGATGTGACTTCATCGCCAGCTCAAACCCTCCATTTTGTACAAAGGCTAATTTAAATTTTTTTTTTATACTCTACTGGAGAAAAAAAGTTAAGTTCCATTTGAGAGTTTTTTTTTGCCGGAGAGAGTATACTAAATATCCATACCATTATGAATTATGAATTTTAAAATTCAAGAACTTTGACTAATTTCAATCTCCAAATGACACTAATATGAAACTTTTTCAACAATACAATTCAATATCCAAATGATACTAATACGAAACTGTTTCAACAAGTTATGGATACTTTTTTAATTGGAATTATATATAAGATTCACAGAACGCCTGCTGTAAAGATACGAATTTGGATATAGCGTAAATTTCCACGAAAATTCACAATCTATGAATTATACAAAAATAGAAAATAAAAATATTTTAAAAATCTTGGTGAGCTTGGGGAAGACAATTGAGGAGATTCCCCCTTCTAGCAACGATTTTTATACCCACAATGAGTTTACCATTCCGTTAGTAAAACATTGGACTCTCGACCACAAAGACACATTTCTCTGACACAAAAGTATTTTTCATTAAACGAAAGTCCAGAAACTTTTCAATGAAGGCGTTCTGTCCTTAGAGTTAGGAAGTACGACTTTAAAATGGGTACATATACAGGAAAAAAAATCCATTGAACTGAGGTCAATTCGTCCTAAGAAAAACTTTATGAATATTATTGAGATAATTCTTAAAATCGACGATTTTTTGTTTATTGACCATCAAACTAAAACCTTTTCAAAAATAAGAGATTTTAATCCAGTTAATCTTTAAACTAAATATACAAAATTCTCTAAATAATTATTAGCCTATATTTGAAGCTTTTTATACCCTCCACCATAGGATGTACCCCCCCCCCCCCCCTATATTAACTTTGTCATTACGTTTGTAACACATCGAAATATTGCTCAAAGACCCCATTAAGTATATATTCTGGGTCGTGGTGAAATTCTGAGTCGATCTAATCATGTCCGTCCATCCGTCTGTTGAAATCACGCTTACTTCCGAACGAAACAATCTATCGACTTGAAACTTGGCACAAGTAGTTGTTATTGATGTAGGTCAGATGGTGTTGCAGATGGGCCATATCGGACCACTTTTACGTTTAGCCCCCGTATAAACCGGCGCTCAGATTTGGCTTACGAAGTCTCTTGCAGGAGCAAATTTCATCCGATCCGGTTGAAATTTGGTACATGGTATTACTAGATGGTCTCTAACAAACATGCAAAAATTGGTCCATATCGGTCTATTAATATATTTAGCCCCCATATAAACCGATCCCCCGATTTAGCTTGCGGAGCTTCTAAGAGAAGCAAATTTCATCCGATCCGGCTGAAATTTGGTACATGGTGTAAGTATATGGTAGGTTAAAGTGGCAGCCCGATTAATTTTAAGGCTCACTTAGACTATTCAGTCCATTGTGATAAAGATATGGTATCTAACAACCATGCGAAAATTGGTCCACATCGGTCCATAATTATATATAGCCCCCATATAAACCGATCCCTAGAATTGGCTTGCAGAGCTTCTAAGAGAAGCAAATTTCATCCCATCCGGCTGAAATTTGGTACATGGTGTCAGTATATGGTCTCTAACAATCATGCGAAAATTGGTCCACATCGGTCTATAATTATATATAGCCCCCATATAAACCGGTCCCCCGATTTGGCTTGCGGAGCTTCTAAGAGAAGCAAATTTCATCCGATCCAGGAGAAATTTGGTACATGGTGTTAGTATATGGTCTCTAACAACCATGCAAAAATTGGTCCACATCGGTCCATAATTATATATAGTCCCATAATTATATATAGCCCCCATATAAACCGATCCCCAGATTTGACCTCCGGAGCCTCATGAATAAATTCACCCGATCCGGTTGAAATTTGGTACGTGGTGTTAGTATATGGTCTCTAACAACCATGCAAAAATTGTTTCATACCGGATTTGACCTCCGGAGCTCTTGTAGGAGCAAAATTCATCCAATCCTGTTGAAATTTGGTACGTGGTGAAATATGGTACATTGCGCTAGTATATGGCCGCTAACAGCCATTCCAAAATTGGTCCATATCGGTCTATAATTATATATAGCCGATACCCAAAGATAATCTACCAATATTTTATCTCTATAGAAAATTTTGTCAAAATTTTATTTCTACAGAAAATTTTGTCAAAATTTTATTTCTATAGAAAATTTTGTCAAAATTTTTTTACTATACGAAATTTTGTCGAGATTTTTTTCTATTGAAAATTTTTTCAAAATTTTATTTCTATTGAAAATTTTGTCAAAATTTTATTGCTATAGTAAATGTTGTCAAAATTTTATTTCTATAGAAATTTTTGTCAAAATTTTATTTTATTCGTTTTGTTTTGTTATTGTTGGTGTTTAAATCTGCAAGCCTTTTTGCAGACTTCTCCCAAAATTTTCCAAATAAAAAATTGTACAAAAATATTTTCGAATCAATTGGTTTATTCAAAGGTTCTTACGCAACTAACTAGAAAGAATGCAGTAATACTTCATGCAAAGCGGCAAGGGCAAAAAGACAAAAAAAAGTAGAAAAACATTTTGAAACAGTTATGAGTGAAGTTGGTATACAAAAGTCAACGAATATTTGCATATTAGATGTGTTATTGTAATTCTATAGCCAGTAATGAGAGTTGTGTTAACGATAGGAAATGATGAGAGCAATAGGAAGTACTGTATGCAATATTTTTTGGTTTGATTGCCAACAGCGACTATGACTGCACCGTACATCCTCCCCCCGTTGGAAGATTCAGTCTTTCAACTCTCTCTTTCAATAGGTAAAACTGCCAATTTTGTTACAGCTCGTTTACATTCACCAGTGCTGGTTTTTATTACTGCGACTCTTGCTGTACCATCTTTTCCATGAATTAGTTCTGAAACTCGGCCAAGTTGCCACTTTAGTGGTGGTAAGTTTTCATCTTTTATTAGAACCATATCTCCTTGAGTTAAATTAGTAGTAGTTGCTCGCCATTTAGATCTCTCTTGTAACAGAGAAAGATACGAAGAGTGCCACTTCTTCCAAAAGGTTTGTTGCATGAATGAAACTTTTTGCCACCTGTTCAATATGTTTATATTTAAATCGGTTAAATCAGGTTCAGCGAAAGCTACAAGTGGTCCGCCGACTAAAAAATGCGCTGGTGTCAAAACTTCGACGTCATTAGGATTCTCTGACAATGGACATAAAGGTCTGGAATTAAGAATTGCTGATATCTGGTATACTAAAGTCCTCATCTCATCAAATGTTAATATCGATATTCCAGCAACTCGATAGAAATGGTACTTTACAGTTTTGACCGCCGCTTCCCAGAGGCCCCCAAAGTGCGGCGATCTCGGCGGGATAAATTTCCATTCAATTCCATCGTCTATGCATTGTCGGTTTATCATATCAATATTTGACTGGTCAAAAAATAATCCTTTTAGTTCTGCGAGCTCATTTTTTGCCCCCACAAAGTTGGTCGCATTGTCGGACCAAATACTTCTAGGCTTTCCCCGTAAAGAAATAAACCTTTTCAGGGCCATTAAAAACGCAGGAGTTGACAAATCTTGGACAAGCTCCATATGACAATCTTTTGTTGAAAAACAGATAAAAATACATATGTAGGTCTTTACTGGGGGCCTATTTCGAACATCGGTTTTATAAAATAATGGACCGCAAAAATCGATTCCCGTTGTGTGAAATGGCTTACTGGCTCGTACTCGATCTTGCGGCAAATTACCCATAATATGTTCGGAAAGTTTGGGTTTTAGACGAAAGCATCTGACACATTTGGAGATTACAGAACTTACTATTTTTCGTCCGCCTAGTGGCCAATATTGTTGTCTTATAGCTGCGAGGAGACACTGTGGTCCAGCATGCAAACACTTCTCATGAAAATATAAAATCATTGATTTAGTTATTGGGTGATTTTTAGGTAAAATTATCGGATGCCTGGCATCAAAATCAAGAAAAGAATTTTCCAGTCGACCACCGACACGAATCAAGCCGAACGAGTCCAATATTGGCGCAAGTGAAAATAGTTTACTTGATGGTAGTACATTCGAATTTGATAAAAGCGATTTGTATTCATTAGCAAAATAAATACGTTGAATATTTCTTATTAGAAGATGGGTGCCCATTTTTATGTCGTCTATTGTTGAATTATCATAGTTTGTTTTATTTTTGGATGACCCTTTGTTGATGAAACGATACACATAACTGAATATTCTTTGCATCTTTGAAAATGAATTGTAAAATTTACAATTTAGTGACAAATCAACAATTGATGATGTGGCCAATACGATGCGGCGACGCTCTGGCAATTCCGAAATAAAATTTAATTGATGGGGCCAATTAGATGGGCTTTTACGTAAAAAATCTGGTCCATATTTCCATAAATTTGATTTTAAAAGTTCTTCGGGACTGGCTCCCCTTGACAAAATGTCCGATGGATTTAGGGCAGTTGGTACATAGTGCCATCTCATTGATTCTGTTATGCTTTGTATTCGACTTACCCGATTCGAAACAAATACGTTAAAGTTTGATGGGTGTTCGCGTAGCCAAGACAACGTAACCATTGAATCCGACCAGCAATGATATTCGATGTTAGTTGGTAGTGTTTTTGAAATGCTCTCCAATAAATCTGCTAACAGCGCAGCTGCCGACAACTCCAACTTTGGCACGGTGAGCACTTTAAGTGGCGCAACTCGGGATTTAGAACACAACAAGTGGGTGGTAATTTCTCCTTCGCACTCTGCTCTCACGTAAACACAAGCCCCGTATGGTGAGAGACTGACATCACAAAAAGCATGGATTTGCACAGATGAATTCAGTGCTGAAACGAATCGAGGGAACATAAATTTATGAAGAAGGGAAAATTGAGATAAAATATGTAACCATGATGAATGAAGCTCTTGTGGCAAGCTCTCATCCCAATTTAAATCATGTTTCCATAATGTTTGCATGATGATTTTGGCTTTCGTGATTACAGGTCCAATAAGACCCAAGGGGTCATAAATTCTGGCAATCGATGATAAAATTGTTCGTTTTGTCACCGTTTTAGCTTCTGTCATCGGAGTGAATGAAAAGATAAAATTGTCACTTTTTGGATCCCACATCAGACCTAACGTTTTAGTTATGTCAGTACCATCATGAAATTTTAGGAACTGCTCGCAATCGGATGACGGGATTTCTTTCAATACTGTTGGGTCGTTTGAACACCACTTCCGAATTTTAAAATTTCCCTTTGCTAGTAATTCCGTCACTTGCTTTCGAATTTCATTCACTCCTTTTATTGAGCTGCCACCAGAAATTAGGTCGTCAACATAAAAATCTCTTCTTATTATTTGAGATCCTAATGGATGCGATTTTTCTTCATCAAACGAAAGTTGATGCATGGCCCGAATAGCCAAAAATGCCGCAGGCTTTGTCCCATAAGTGACCGTGTCTAATTTATAAATCTTAATATCGTCGGCCGGATCACTTCTCCACAAAATACATTGTAAATAATTATCCGGATCGCTCATTCGTACGCATCGGTACATTTTTGAAATGTCTCCACTCAGAGCTATTTTGAATAACCGAAAACGCAGCAATGTGTGGAATAATTTTTGTTGAATGGTGGGACCTACAAAGAGCACGTCATTTAATGATACTCCTGTTGTTGTCTTTGCAGACCCATCAAACACAACTCGCAGCTTTGTTGTTGTACTGTGCTCTTTTAAAACACAGTGGTGAGGCAGAAAATAAACCAGAGAATTTTTAGGTAGTGTTGGAACTTGGGACATATGTTTTAAAGCAGAATACTCATTCATGAATTGAACATATTGTTTTTTCAATTCTGGTTGCCTGTTTAATTTCTTCTCCAGTCCTCTAAAACGCTGCAAAGCATGTTCATATGATTTTCCAAGATCACAAAGATTTTCTCTTTTTGGCAATCGTACAGAATATTCTCCCGTATGTAAGCGAACAGTAGTTTGCTGAAAATAGTTTTCACAAAAGGCATCTTCTTGACTTATAAGGGGAATATCTTCGAAATTATTTTCTACATTCCAGAAACTTTTTAGTACTTTTTCCAAACATTCATTATTGTCGCATTTAGAAACAACAGCTAGGGATGAATATTTAGACGAATTTGTAACTCCGCCTGAAACAACCCATCCAAAATGTGTTTTTTGCAGCACCGGCAAACTGTTGCCCAATCGAATTTGTCCAACACACATTAATTCAAAAAATAGGCCTGCTCCAATAAGTATATCCATACGGCCTCGTTGCCAAAAGTTAGGATCGGCAAGCTTTACGTTTTGGGGAATTTTCCAACTACTTACGTTTAAATTTAAATTGGGTTGGTAATCAGTTATGGTAGGTACGACAACTGCTGTGAAAGAAGTTGAATAATCCCCGTGGCAAGACTTGATGGATAGATTTACCGATTTGTCTGCCACGAAACTTCCGTCCCCAATACCAGAGATGGTGACTGTAGATTTATTTACCTTTAGCTGTAGCATATTTGCAGATCGATATGTAATAAAATTCAGCTGTGATGCAGAATCTAAAATTGCGCGAAAAGGCATCATAGTTCCATATCGATTCTTTACCATAATGATTGCTGTGGCCAATAATATACTCGTACTTGATAGCGTGTCTGAGGGAGCGGAGCATGAAGACGATGATGACACAAGCGCAGATTGCGGTGATGGCGATGTAATTTCATCTGCTGAAGAAAAGACTGTATATGGCATAGGAGAATTAGTAGCATTTTCAATATGCAAGAGAGAGTGATGTTTTGATGAACAATGTTGGCATGGTCGTGATTTACATTTCTTCGTCATGTGGCCTTTTTTTAAACAATTTAAACAGAGATGCAGCCTTTTGGCCTCCTTGAATCGTGCCAGCGGCTGAAGTTTTTCGAAGCTTGGACAATTAGTGATAAAATGACCTTGAATGTCACACAATGCGCAATTTGTTGGGGATGTTGAAGTGACAAGCGCATTACGACCAGAAGAATTAAATTTTTTGCTCACCTGTTGTTTGGAATTTTGTATACACATGGAGCTCTCTAAATTTTCTAGCATTCTACACCTCCGTTCCAAAAATGAAGCCATTGAACACCATTTTGGTAAAGTGTTTACCGGTAAGTCTTCTTCCCATTTTGCTTGAGAATTAGCATCCAACTTCGAAGTAACCAGATATATCAAAAAGCCGTCGGCAAGCTCCTCCGGTTTACATAACGTTTGTAAAGCTCTCATATGAGAATTCAGCTTATCGCTCAACTGACGAAGACCTGCGGCTGATCCCTTATCAACCACCTTTAGACCAAAAATCTCCCTAATATGCATCTGGAAATTTAATAATTTATTATCAAATCTGGTTTTAAGAAGTTCAAGAGCCTTGTCGTAGTTCTCTTCTGTAAGGTCCAGAGATGAAATTGTGTCTAAAGCGGGACCGCACACACTTACGCGAAGATGCTGAAATTTTTCGATTTTACTCAAATCGCCATCATTATCAATTACCGTCTTAAACATGGCAAAAAATCCTGGCCAATCTGTATAAGACCCATTAAATTGTGGAATTTTGAGTTCTGGCAAACGAAGTTTGCGTTGAGAGAAACCTTCCTCCATCGAAAATTGACGAACTGTTGACGAAAGTTGAGGATTCCTTTTATTAGCCATGCACCTTGATAAATTTGCCTTAACCTCGAAAAATTGTGTAAGAAATATAAAGCCAATATCATCATCAAAGGCACTACTTTCAGATGCAATAAGAGCTGCTTGTGCACTCTCGAAAGTGGCATGCAGGCCCTCTACATAATCTAGGCGTACAGAAATGTCCGTGGCATCCATTACTGCCAAACGTTCATTGGTTAGCGAGAGTTTTAACATAGTTAATTGCTTTTGAAGAGCCTCCACTTTTCTCTTGAATTTGGATACCTCAGATTCCCTTTCAGTTTGTGATGAGTTGTCGCCTTCAGGCATTTTAGCTGATTTTACAACAATTCTTGTGGCCACGAAATATGATCAAAATGTAATTTTTGCACAAACGAAATTGTTATAGTTTTTGGGAAAAAATGACGTTTTAATATCCGAATTGATATTAAATAGAAGACTGTGATGCTTTGTGATCACGTCGGGGTCACCAATGTTTAAATCTGCAAGCCTTTTTGCAGACTTCTCCCAAAATTCCAAAATAATTCCAAATAAAAAATTGTACAAAAATATTTTCGAATCAATTGGTTTATTCAAAGGTTCTTACGCAACTAACTAGAAAGAATGCAGTAATACTTCATGCAAAGCGGCAAGGGCAAAAAGACAAAAAAAAGTAGAAAAACATTTTGAAACAGTTATGAGTGAAGTTGGTATACAAAAGTCAACGAATATTTGCATATTAGATGTGTTATTGTAATTCTATAGCCAGTAATGAGAGTTGTGTTAACGATAGGAAATGATGAGAGCAATAGGAAGTACTGTATGCAATATTTTTTGGTTTGATTGCCAACAGCGACTATGACTGCACCGTACAGTTGGTTTATTTTTCAATCATTATTGTTGGTTTTGGTTTCAGCTTAAAACCATGCATTGACTAAACTACAAGTGTAGCTTAACCAACAGAGGAAAAGAATTATGGACGACAGTCTTTAGTACAAGTTTCTATGCAATCCATGGTGGAGGGTACATAATAGAGGTGTGCGCGTGACACGAAATTTTCGTGACACGCGTGATTCACGCGTGAGTCACGTGATTCGTGAATGAAATTTTGACCAAATCACGTGAATGTGCGTGAATGGGACTGAACAAAAATGTGTCGTGCGTGATCGTGCGTGAACATCAAATTCTGTTCGTGAATGTGCGTGAGTAAATTTTTTTCAAAATCACGCTCACGACAAAATTCACGTTCAGGAAAAAATTCACATTCACGAACAATTCACGCTCACGACAAAATTCACGCTCACGAAGAAATTCACGTTCACGAAGAAATTCACATTCACGAAAACTTCACACTCACATTCACGTTCACGAAAAAATTCACGTTCACGAAAAATTCACGCTCACGAGAAAATTCACGCTCACGAAGAAACTCACATTCACGAAAAATTCACGCTCACGATGAAATTCACGTTCTTCTTGTGCAAAATGTTAAGCAAAGTGGGGTAAAACTCTGGCTTCTGGGGCCATATAAGTTCATATCGGGCGAAAGCTATATATGGGAGCTATATCTAAATCTGAACCGATTTCAACCAAATTTGGCACGCATAGTTACAATGCTAATTCTACTCCCTATGCAAAATTTCAACTAAATCGGAGCAAAAAATTGGCCTCTGTGGGAAAATAAGTGTAAATCGGGCGAAAGCTATATATGGGAGCTATATCTAAATCTGAACCGATTTGGCTGATATTTGGCAAGTTTTTCGAGACTCATAAAATATTCGGATGTACGGAATTTGAGGAAGATCGGTTGATATACAAGCCAATTATGACCAGATGGGTGAAAAATATATATGGCAGCTATATCTAAATCTGAACCGATTTTTTCCAAAATCAATAGGGATCGTCTTTGAGCCGAAACAGGACCCTATACCAAATTTTAGGACAATCGGACTAAAACTGCGAGCTGTACTTTGCACACAAAAATACACCAACAGACAGACAGACGGACAGACAGACAGACATCGCTAAATCGACTCAGAATTTAATTCTAAGACGATCGGTATACTAAACGATGGGTCTCAGACTTTTCCTTCTTGGCGTTACATACAAATACACAAACTTATTATACCCTGTACCACAGTAGTGGTGAAGGGTATAATAATGATTGAACATTTTTACATTTTTAAATTGAAAACATACTTCCAAATAAAAAATTAATAATATTCGGAAATAATTGGTTTCATTGGTTCATTAAATTTTGGCTTAGATGTAAAAAAAATAATTCTATATAGTATAATTATAATATATGTAATTATAATATAATAAAAAATAAAATAAGTAAACAATAACACTATAAATCATTGATTGCCTCAATTAAAAATTAATTAAGTTTTTCGGCCAAAATCAATCCAAATTTTAATTGAATTTATATTTTGATTTGATTAAAATGTTAATTGTATCTGTTAACTTTTTAATTGAGTACGTTTTCAACTTCAGATTTTTATTAGAAATATTTTGGTGAATTTGTGTGGGTGGCTCATTTGTATCACGAGCGAGAGTGAGTAAGTTTTTAAGTTCGTACTCATTCGTGAATTACATTTTTTCGTTTGTTTTGTAAGTATAATAGTCGTGAACGTGCGTGAGTTGCATTTTACATCGTGAGCGTGCGTGAATAGTTTTTTTATGAATCGTGAGTGTGTGGAAGTACGTTTCATTGTTCGTGAACGTGCGTGAGTAGTTTTTTTTCGAATCGTGAGTGTGCGTGAATAAGTTTGTTGTTCGTGAACGTGCGTGAGTTGATATATCCCGTCGTGAGCGTGCGGTAGTCACTATTCTGCAATCGTGAGTGTTTATCTTTGCAGGATTTTGGTTCGTGAACGTGAGTGAGCGTGAATCAATAAAAACCTTCGTGCGTGAATGTTACGAATTCATTCGTGAGCGTGCGTGAGTGTGAGCAATTCCAAAACGGGCGTGCGTGATCGTGCGTGAATGTTACGAATTCATTCGTGAGCGTGCGTGAGTGTGAGCAATTCAAAAACGGGCGTGCGTGATCGTGCGTGAATGTTACGAATTCATTCGTGAGCGTGCGTGAGTGTGAGCAATTCTAAAACAGGCGTGCGTGATCGTGCGTGAATGACATTTTGAATTTGTGAGCGTGCGTGAGCGTGCGTGAAAACTCCCTCACGCGCACACCTCTAGTACATAAGATTCGGTCTGGTCGAGCTTACGGCCGTATATATTTGTTATATTTAATTTAAAGATTAAATGTCTCAGTTAATTTAAAGATTATCCCCATATACAAAAACGATAGAGAAAGCTTATTGACATATTTCTTTAAATTAAAAATATAGTTTTCTGTACCTTAAGAAAAATTTGTCTTACTTCAAAGATTCGTGTCTTAAAGTTAAAGAAGAAAATATAAAAAATAAAATTTCATTATTTTAAATAAAATTGTCCTTAATATTGTGTAAATTACATGTCCTAATTAGGTCCATATTTTTAGCAGAGTACCAGAAATATTGATTTTAGATTAAATAAAGTATATATCGATGAACTCAGAATCACATCCTTCATCGATCTAGCCATTGGTGTGCAAAAAAGACATGGACAGACGCCATGTCTTTTTTGTTCGTCGGATTTCGGTTGTAACTATTTTGTTGTGACACAAGCACGATTGCTATTTAACTTGAAAAAAGGGGTCAAATTTACTTATAGACTCTATATACATATATGTATCGCCCGATTTCGACAAACGGGGCCATATTTCGCTTGTTTACTAACCGATTGTCTTCAAATTCAGCACATAGTAGTTCTTTATAGTACCTTTTAAATGTGCAAAAAAGCATCAAAATCAGTTCATATTAATCTATAGCTCCCTCATACAGATACATCGCCCGATTTTACGAAATTTGCCCATAATTCCCATTTTTGTTAACTGATTATTCAAAGTGCGCACAGAATAATAATATGTAACACCTGTTAGATTTGAAAAATAGGTGGCATAACTATCGGTACAGATTTATATTAAGCTACCTCACTAGAAAAATATTGTCGTGAGGCCAATGATTTCGTGTTCTTAAAATACGAATTTTGCTTAGCATAGAAGACGCATTTCTCTGATACACAGTTTTTTTCCTTGTCCAAAAGTCGATAAACTTTTCAATGAAGAGGTTTTGTCCTTATAATTAAGCGATTCGACTGGGCATCTTAACGTGAAAGAAAATTTTGTTTGACTAAGGTCAACTTGGCTTTAATTAACCAGAAAAAATTTTTCAGAATTAATGAAATTGTTTACAATTTTGTTGCCGTTATGCATTTTAACTACAAAGACAAAAATCTTGCAAAATAGGGCATGTTTTTCAATACTTTATTTTAAGGGCGATTTTTACTTGAAGTCAAGTCTGAATTTGAAAATTTAAGTCGTTAACACTTTTTTAGAGGAAAAAAGTAAAAAAAAACAAGTGAGTAAAGTAGAAAGTCGGACGGGCGCTACATATATATGTGAGCAATATCTAAATCTGAATCGATTTCGATGATATTTTGCAGGTTTGGTTGATACCACAGAAGGTGACTGTGTGCTAAATTTGAGTAAGATCGGTTAATAAATAAGGCTATAGCCCAATTTGCGAATATCGGGCGATACATATATATGTGAGCTATAGCTAGATCGATTTCGTTGATTTTTTGCACATTAATTAGTACACTGGTAGAAAAAGTTTCGTTAATACGATGAATTTCTACGTTGTATTAACGAATTTCTTCATTAAAAGTCAGCCAACGTAGCATTTCGTTATAACAACGTAATTTTACGTTATATTTACGAAACCATTTATGGAATACATTTCGTAGTATTAACGAATAATTACGTTGCTGTTACGTAGCCTTTTCGTTGTATTAACGAATATTATTCGTTGTATGAATGAAATTTATTCATTGTATGGATGCAGCTTATACGTTGTATGAATGAAAATCATTGATTGTATGAACCCAGTTTTTTCATTGTATGAATGAAAGGCGAACGTTGTATAAATGAACACAAACGTTATATTAATGAAACCCAACCAATTAGTGCATTTGAGTGTAGTCATTGGTAGTGTATTATTTGTTGTTAAGATCTTTGAAATATGGTTTATATACAGTAGGAAATAATATTTACTGATAAATTCAGTAATTTAATAAACATATATTGTGACTTTCACTTAAGAAAAAAAGCCTCTTATTTCTAAGATCAAAAAATGATAATCGTATCGCCGTGTCCATTTATCCAATTTTTTTGCAACCAAGGTTCATTACGGTAATTGTTCCGCCTTCTTCATCTGAAAGTTCACTTCCCCGTGGCATTTTCACTAAAGATTAAAAATGTACACTAATTTTTTTGTGAATATACAAAAAACACCAATTTTACTCACTTCACCCATCTATGTTTAATATTCACATCGAAACTGTAAGAGCCTGTGCACTCTTCAGCGAAAAGAACGTAAATGTTGTTAATGTTTGCCCATCAGACAAGTTTTCTGTTGAACTTTTTACCGTTTGTTTTTCAAGACGCACACGCAACCATGTGCTTATTGCCATGCTTAGATGTGTATGTATAAATAACATATACTCTACAGACGTATTAGAGTGAGTATAGAGAGACGTTTTATAGAGAAAGAGTAAGGAGAGGCAGATATACTCAAACTCCCATTCGTATTATTAATGAACGTATTTCTTTAATATGACGAAATATAACAATTTAAAATTTATTTTTTAACGATCCATATCATTATATTAACGATCGCTTTCGTTTTATAAATGAAATTTTCAATTCCAGTTTCGGAGTATATAAGACGACTGTTTTATGGGGTAAAAGTTTCCAAAAGTTACCCTCTATGTGAAAATGATTATAATAATTTCATCTTGGAAAACATTTTTATACTAATTCTTGAAAAAATTACAAAGTTAATATTCGTAATATTAACGAAACGTGTTTCATTAATATAACGAAAAACCAAAACACAAAATTGTCTTTTAACGATTGATTTCGTTGTATTAACGATCACTTTCGTTCTTATAACGAAAATTTTCGTAATATTAACGAAAAATAATCAACGAAGCCCGTTCGTTAATAGTACGAAACATTTTTCTACCAGTGTACTACAGAAAATTAGATTTGACCAACTTTGTGTAAGATCGGTTGATAAATAAGGGACTTATGGCCAAATTTGGGAATATCGGGCTATACATATATATGTGAGCTATAGCTAAATCTGGACCGATTTCGATGATTTTTTGCACATTAATTAGTACGACAGAAAGGAGCCACCGTAGTGCAATGGTTAGCATGCCCGCCTTGCATACACAAGGTCGTGGGTTCGATTCCTGCTTCGACCGAACACCAAAAAAAATTTCAGCGGTGGATTATGCCACCTCAGTAATGCTGGTGACATTGCTAAGGGTTTCAAAGCTTCTCTGAGTGGTTTCACTGCAATGTGGAACGCCGTTTGGATTCGGCTATAAAAAGGAGGTCCCTTGTCATTGAGCTTAACATGGAATCGGGCAGCTCTCAGTGATAAGAATAGTCTGAATAGTCTGCCACCTAACCTAACCTAACCTAGTACTACAGAAGATTAGATTTGGTCCACTTTGTGTAATATCGGTTGATAAATAAGGGACTTATGGCCAAATTTGAGAAAATAGGGCGATACCTATATATGGGAGCTATATCTAAATCTGAACCGATTTCGATTAAATTTTGCACATTAAAGGTAAGGTTAGGTGGTAAATTAGATTACTTTGTGGCAAATTTGACGCTGATCGGTTAGTAAATGAGCGCAATCTGACCCCATTTATATAAATTTGATTCGATTTTTTCCAAATTCATTCGTCCTCATGCCACAATAACTCTATACACCAAATTTCATCAAAATTGGTTAATAATTCCGACCGAAATCCTGTGAACAACAAATACATAGACAGATAGACGGACGGACGGATACCAAGGTCTAGATCGACTCAGGGGGTGATTCTGAGTCGATCGGTATGTATTTTATAGGGTCTAAAATCAATATTTCTGGTGGGTAAATTTTTTGGCAGATCAAAGTTATTATACCCTGACCACTATTTATCTTAAATGTATCCTTACTTGAATTCCCCGCTACTTTGGCTGGGAGTCAGTAACAAAATCGTTAGTGTAAAGACAAAAATCATTGAAATCCGACAAGGTTTTTTTTCAATGCATAAATATGTACCTCACAATTTTCTTAACTACGGGCGATACATATATATGTGGGAGCTATACACAGAAAAAAATGTCACGAAAATTTTTCCAAGTAAAATTTTAATTGAGTTTTAAAAAATATTCAATTAAAAATTTAATTGATTCAAAAAATTTTAATTGAAACAAAAATCAGTCACACAAATTAATAGTATCAATTAATTTTTTAATTGGCCTTAAATTAGTTTTTTAATTGATACTATCATTTCTGTGATTGAAGACATTTCAATTAAAAAATTAATTGGATCAATTAATTTCGTGATTGAACCAGAAAAAAATTTTTTGTGTGTATCTAAATTTGATCCGATTTTTTCCAAATTCAATAGCATTCGTCCTCATGCCAAAAAAAAAACGCTATATACCAAATTTCATTAAAATGGATTAATAATTGCGACCGAAATCCTGCGAACAATTAATACATGGACAGACAAACGGACGGACACCAATGTCTAGATCGAGTCAGGAGGTGATTCTGAGTCGATCGGTATGTATTTTATAGGGTCTAAAATCAATATTTCTGGTGGGTACATTTTTTGGCAGATTAATGTTATTATACCCTGACCACTATGTTGTTTAGGGCATAAAATCGAATAAAATTTGTTTCCTAATATCAACGCGAATCCCAAATTTAAAAGAGCATTGCATCTTAAAAGTATCCTTTCTAGAATTCCCCGCTACTTTGGCTCGGAATCAATAACAAAATCGTTAGTGTAAAGACAAAAATCATTGAAATCGGAAAGGTGCATAAAGATGTACCTCTCAATTTTCTTAACTACACAAAAAAAGTTTTCTGATTCAATCACGGAATTAATTGATCCAATTAATTTTTTAATTGAAATGTCTTCAATTACGAAAATGATAGTATCAATCACAGTTTTAATTGGGCATAGAAAAAATCCTTGATTAAAAAATTAATTGATGTCATTAGCAATTTTCAATTAATTTTTTAATTGATTCAATTAAAAATTTAATTGAATCAATTGAATGCAAACCCCAATAAATTTTTTATTTAAGAAGGTAACTATTTTCAACTACTTTCTGAATTGGCTTAGAGTTTTTATTTGGATTAAGAAATGCTCATCACTTTTTTAACTGACTTATAGCCTGTTTCTGTATGTCGAACGAGCTCTATCGATCGACTGAAATGGAAACAAACATCTGAATTTATAACCAAAAATCAGCTGTCTCTATGCATTTCAGTCGATCGATAGAGCTTGTTCGACATACAGGAACAGGCAGTTAGTCTTCTGAATTTGATTAAAAAGTTAATTCTATCAATTAATTTTTTAATTAAAAATTTTAATTAACTTAATGTTTCTATCTTGATCAAAAAGTTAATTGTATCAATTAATTTATTAATTGAAAAAACATTCAACTTCAATTAACTTTTTAATTGGAAATGTTCTGGTGATATTTTTTTCTGTGAACGGACTTCGTCTGAGATTTAGTTTATATTCCGTTCGACGTTTTACTGCACACACTTCTTTCTGTATTTCATTTGAAATTCATTCCATGAAATTTGTATCAGCGGAGTAATTTTTGGCCATAAATTGTTACCATTTAATTTGCTATGAAATTGAGTAAATGACATTATAAATACAATTAATTGGTTCAGCAATTGCTTTTGATTAATAGCCACAATTCATGGAATATCCATGGGAATTAATGTTTGCAAATTTTCATTTGTAATTACCTTGCCTGTGTCTGTGCAAATAAACCATTCGCATTTCCAATTTACACAGTGTCCACCCACCTAGCAAGCTAACTAGCATCAATTCTACCTGCCTTTCAGCAATCATTAATTATTCAATAATAAGTTGATACAACAACAACAACAACAACGAAATGTAGCACGATACATAATTAGGCTTAATAAGTCACCACCTTTATTTCAGAACTTACAAATGTTCCTATCAAGAAGTGGAAAATATTGGAAGTGTGGCTGAGGTGGCTAAGGTAGCTGATATTTAAATGTAAAACTGCGCCACCAGTAGACCCACTCGTTTCGATTTCGCAATGAAGATGAATGAGCTGTACAATTAACGTGATATAGCCATCCCCAATTCCGTAGAATGTAAATTATTATTGGAAATTATAAGCAAATTTCAGGGAATGATTTCTGCATTATGTAGTGTGGTGATTTGTCAATGGAATTGTAAATGGGGGCCTTGAGACATTGAGATCTTCACCGGACGTAGGAAGTGTATATTCTATGATACTGATAAGTGTAGTGTAAAGACCCTGAACAGATAGAGTTACTAGAATTATATCCATATGATTTCCTGTTAGAAAGAGAGAGAGAGAGAGAGAGAGGGAGAGTGATGGGGAAAGGAAAATATTAAATACATCAATGGCAAAATAAATGTTCGAGACATAGAGCAGTCTCCTAACTCACGCGTTAACCAAGAATGGCTTAAAACGGAGCAAACATAATATGTGCTCTTATTTTTATTCTAATTTGTGTTTTTAATAGTCTATGATACCAAGTTTCGAAAGAAAAAATAAACTTTTTGTCATAATTCACTAGAACTATTTTTAAACATGTAAGGAAAGTCTAAAGTCGGGCGGGGCCTACTATATTATAACCTGCACCACTTTGTAAATCCACATTTTCGATACCATATCACATCCGTCAAATGTGTTGGGTGCTATATATAAAGGTTTTTGTCCCAAATACATCCATTTAAATCTGACTCCATCTGAACACAATTTGTAACCTATAGACCTAACATTTAAGTCGGCTAATGTCCTGGGATGGTACACTATGTTAGTAAAAAACAAGTATGTACGGCCGTAAGTTCGGCCAGGCCGAAGCTTATGTACCCTCCATCATGGATTGCGTAGAAACTTCTTCTAAACACTGCCATCCAGAATCGAATTACTTAAGTTGCGGTAACGCTTGCCGATGGCAAGGTATCTTAAAACCTCCTAATACCATCTTCTAAATTGTATGTAAGTCCATACGTGGTATATTTTAAATCAAAAAAGATCGATCCAATACGTTATAATTCAGTTTGACAAAGTAGACATAAAAATTTGACAAAATTTTCTACAGAAATAAAATTTTAACAAAATTTTCTATAGAAATAACATTTTACAAAATTTTCTATAGAAATAAAAATTTTGACAAAATTTGCTATAGAAAGAAAATTTTGACAAAAATTTCTACGGAAATAAAATTTTAACAAAATTTTCTATAGAAATAAACTTTTGACAAAATTTTCTATAGAAATAAAATCTTGGTAGATTATGTTTGGCTCGAGTGGCAACCATGATTATGAACCGAATAAAATTTGAACAAAATTTTCTATAGAAATAAAATTTTGACAAAATTTTCTATAGAAATAAAATTTTGACAATGATGAAAATTTTAATAAAAATTTAACAAAATTTTATCTAGAAATAAAATTTTGACAAAATTTTCTATAGAAATAAAATTTTGGTAGATTATTTTTGGCTCTAGTGGCAACCATGATTATGAACCGATATGGACCAATTTTTGTGTGATTGGACCAATCTTGGTATGGTTGTTAGAGACCATATACTAACACCACGTTCCTAATTTGAACCGGATCGGATGAATTTTGCTCCTCCAAGAGGCTCCAGAGGTCAAATCTGGAGAACGTTTTATATGGGGGCTATATATAATTATGGACCAATTCTGGCACGGTTGTTAAAGATCATATACTAACACCATGTTCCAAATTACAACCGGATTGGATGCAATTTGCTTCTCTTTGAGGCTTCGCAAACCAAATCTGGAGATCGTTTTATATGGGGTCTATATATAATTATGGACCGATGTGGACCAATTTTTGCATGGTTGTTAGAGACCATATACCAACATCATGTACCAAATTTCAGCCGGATCGGATGAAATTTGCTTCTCTTTGAGGCTCCGCAAGCCAAATCTGGGGATCGGTTTATATGGGGGCTATATATAATTATGGACCGATATGGACCAATTTTTGCATGGTTGTTAGAGACCATATACCAACACCATGTACCAAATTTCAGCCGGATCGGATGAAATTTTCTTCTCTTTGAGGTTCCGCAAGCCAAATCTGGGGATCGGTTTATATGGGGGCTATATATAATTATGGACCGATGTGAACCAATTTTTGCACGGTTGTTAGAGGCCATATAGCAACACCATGTGCCAAATTTCAGCCGGATCGGATGAAATTTGCTTCTCTTTTAGGCTCCGCAAGCCAAATCTGGGGATCGGTTTATATGGGGGCTATATATAATTATGGACCGATGTGGACCAATTTTTGCATGGTTGTTAGAGACCATATACCAACACCATATACCAAATTTCAGCCGGATCGGATGAAATATGCTTCTGTTAGAAGCTCCACAAGCCAAATCTGAGGGTCCCTTTATATGGGGGCTATACGTAAAAGTGGACCGATATGGCCCATTTTCAATACCATCCGACCTACATCGATAACAACTACTTGTGCCAAGTTTCAAGTCGATAGCTTGTTTCGTTCGGAAGTTAGCGTGATTTCAACAGACGGACGGACGGACGGACGGACGGACGGACATGCTCAGATCGACTCAAAATTTCACCACGACCCAGAATATATATACTTTATGGGGTCTTAGAGCAATATTTCGATGTGTTACAAACGGAATGACAAAGTTAATATACCCCCATCCTATGATGGAGGGTATAACAAGTAAGGAAAGTCTAAAGTCGGGGCTGACTATATTCATAAGCGTAGGAAGGCCTCTGGGGAGGGGGCTTAGACCCCCCCAGAAAAATTTTAGCCCCCCCCCAGAATTTGAAACTCTATTTATGATTTTCCATTTTTCAATAAATGTCAATAGTTTTTTTAATTTTTATAAAAATTAAACAAGTATATACAATCGCACAAAGTTCCGTTAAAGACTTTCATGAACAATCGAATTACTTGGTGTGTGGTAGCAGTTGCCGATGGCAATGTTTGAAGTTAGATATTTATGAAATAAAGCTGTGGTTGAACTTATGATTGATTTAGTTTCATAAATGAATATCTTAATAATGCTGTAAAAAAGCGTTGCCAAAAAAGTAGTGAAAATGTTCTTTTTGGGTCTAAAAGTGGTGCAAAATTGGCGGAGAAGCAATGAATGTAATATGAGCTTGTCATAGGACAAATGTCCACCATTTCAACAGCCGTTGCACTGCATTTGCATCACTTCTTAAGGTGATATCCGAATTCAGTGTTTTGAATGTGAATTAAAAAGTTTTGTGATATTTTCCCAAATAAATAATTTTTATATTGTTTTTATAATTTTTAATGCATTCTGACGCTTGTTTGAAACGTTTTTCCTCGAATAATTTCCAAAATTTCGATTTTTCTATCATGGATTTATCAGTTTTGTGGCAAAGTTTGAATAATTTGTACCAATTTATTAATTCTTACTCTTTTTAACTATTTGAAAAAAAAGAAAACAAAAAATTACACATTAACCCCCATTTTCATAAAGCTCCGTTAGTGTTCTGTTAACTAACCAACTTTTGAACCGTATTATGGACGAAGCTGTCATCTTGCATATATATTCCATATGCCAGTTAGGAACTTAACTGGCGAAAATTTTTCAGTTAAAGTTAACTGGTGAGAAGATATTTGCAATTTACTTTCTGTTAACTGGCAGTTAAAGCCTAACGGAGCTACATGAAAATGGCCGTAAAATATGAAAGTAAGTAAAATATGAAGTTAAAATAATTGAGGACATTTTTGGAAGTACTTTTAAAGTTGTGCCTTTAGAACAACTCACATTTTTTTTTGCTGGGAAAAGTGTGGAACTACTTTTAGTTGCTTTATAATAAATTAATTGTCGAGTTATTTTGATGTCTAAATTTTTATTCAATTTTATGAAATAAAACATTAATTGAACCTATAAGTTCAGTCTATAAATTTTTAGCTAGGGGGGCTATAGCCCCCCTAGGAAAATTGTCTAGCTACGCTAATGACTATATTATACCCTGCACCACTTTGTAGATCTAAAATTTTGATACCATATCACATCCGTCAAATGTGTTGGGGGCTACATATAAAGGTTTGTCCCAAATACATACATTTAAATATCACTCGATTTGGACAGAATTTGATAGACTTTTACAAAATCTATAGACTCAAAATTTAAGTTGGCTAAATGCACTAGGGTGGAACATAATTTTAGTAAAAAAATATGGGAAACATTTAAATCTGAAGCAATTTTAAGGAAACTTCGCAAAAGTTTATTTATGATTTATCGCTCGATATATATGTATTAGAAGTTTAGGAAAATTAAAGTCATTTTTACAACTTTTCGACTAAGCAGTGGAGATTTTACAAAGAAAATGTTGGTATTTTGACCATTTTTGTCGAAATCAGAAAAACATATATATGGGAGCTATATCTAAATCTGAATAGCTACAATGCTAATTCTACTCCCTGTGCAAAATTTCAACTAAATCGGAGCAAAAAATTGGCCTCTGTGGTCATATGACTGTAAATCGGGCGAAAGCTATTTATGGGAGCTAGCTAGCTCCTAGTGCAAAATTTCAACCAAATTCGGCAAAAATTCTGGCTTCTGGGGCCATATAAGTCCATATCGGGCGAAAGATATATATGGAAGCTATATCTAAATCTGAATCGATTTCAATCAAATTTTGCACACTTGACAATACGACTAAGTGTCATGTTTGTACAAAATTCCAAGCACATCGGTATAAAACTCTGGCTGCTGGGTCCATATTAGTGCATATCGGGCGAAAGATATATAAGAGCTATATCTAAATCTAAACCGATTTCTTCCAAAATCAATAGGGTTCTATTCTGACCCAAATTAGGAACATGTGGCAAATTTGAAGGCGATTCGACTTAAATTTCGACCTAGACTTTGATCACAAAAATGTGTTCACAGACAGACGGACGGACAGACAGACGGACATGGTTATATCGACTCAGGGACCCACCCTGAGCATTATTGCCAAAGACACCATGTGTCTATCTCGTCTCATTCTGGGTGTTACAAACATATGCACTAACTTATAATACCCTGTTCCACAGTGTGGCGCAGGGTATAAATATGGGAAACGTTTAAATCTGAAGCAATTTTAAGGAAACTTTGAAAAAGTTTATTTATGATTTATTGCTCGATATATATGTATTAGAGTCATTTTTACAACTTTTCGACTGAGCAGTGGCGATTTTACAAGGAAAAATTTGGTATTTTGACCATTTTTGTCGAAATCAGAAAAACATATATATATATATATATGGGAGCTATATCTAAATCTGAACCGATTTCAATCAAATTTGGCACACATGACTATACTACTAATTGTACTCCTAGTGCAAAATTTCAACCAAAGTGGGCCAAAACTCTGGCTTCTGGGGCCACATAAGTTCATATCGGGCGAAAAATATATATGGAAGCTATATCTAAATCTGAACCGATTTCAATCAAATTTGGCACACATGACTATACTACCAAATTTCAAGCAAATCGGTATAAAACTCTGGCTGCTGGGTCCATATTACTGCATATCGAGCGAAAAATATAAATGGGAGCTATATCTAAATCTGAACCGATTTCTTCTAAAATCAATAGGGTTCTATTCTGACCCAAATTAGGAACATGTGCCAAATTTGAAGGCGATTGGACTTAAATTGCGACCTAGACTTTGATCACAAAAATGTGTTCACAGACAGACGGACGGATGGACAGACGGACATGGTTATGTGTCCATGGTTATCACCATGTATCTATCTCGTCTCCTTCTGGGTGTTACAAACATATGCACTAACTTATAATACCCTGTTCCACAGTGTGGCGCAGGGTATAAATATGGGAAATATTTTAATCTGAACCAATTTTGAGGCAACATCGCAAAAGTGCATTTATGATTTATCAGTCGATAGATATGTATTAGAAATAAAGTAAAATTTGAGTCACTTTTACAAGTTTTCGACTTAGCAGTGGCGATTTTATAAGGAAAATGTGGGTATTTTGGCCATTTTTCCAAAATCGGAAAAACATATATATTTAGGCTATATCGAAATCTGAACCGATTTCAAACAAATTTAACATGTATACTTAGTATTTTAATTCTACCCCCTGTGCAAAATTTCACGTAAATCGGACTACAAATTTGACCTCTATAGTCTATTACGAGAAAATCGGGCGAAAGATATATATGGGAGCTATATCGAAATCTGAACCGATTTCTTCCAAAATCAATAGGGTTCTATTCTGACCCAAAACAGGAACTAGTGTCAAATTTGAAGTCGATTGGAGTAAAACTGCAAACATATGCACTAACTTATTATACCCTGTTCCACAGTGTGGCGCAGGGTATAAAGATTATATACTTTTCTTCCAAATAAACTTTCTTAAAGCAAAAAGCAAATGAGAAACGAACTTTGTTTGTCTAAAATTTCGTTTGGGAGAAAAGAATTTTTTTTTTGCGTGTAACGTTATTTTAGCAAAAGTTTGTAAAAGTTTTTTTCCTTTTTGTCCATTTGGGTTGTACGATCAGAAAAAAGTGAACCTTCTATTTCACTAAAGCAAATTCAACACTTTTCATCCAATGTCGATTATTCGACTTTTTTGGTAAAAGATCGGTTCAATTTGAGTCGCTTTTCAAAAATAGCAAAAGTCGATTTGTCGAATTTGAAGATTACAAAAAATCAACTACGATTTTTTTTTGTTGACAATTTTTTTTTGTTGACAAAAAGTCAATTATTCTAAAAGTATACTGACCTTTAAAGGACTTTAAAAGCAAAGCCTCGAAAATGCCTTATAAACATTAAATATTCACTTGAATTCTAGCCGAAAATACTCGAAAAACAAGCAGCCCCGTTTGAGTGAGTGAGTGGCAAGTAACAAAAACCCATAAATAAACAAAGCATTATGGAATAAACATTTAATTAATGGTGAAATACAATATAAATAAATTATGCCCAACGTTGGGAATAAATTAAAATACAGCAGGTCAAAGTTCAGCGTAAAGTCATTTACACGTGCTGAACTTTTTTCTGTGAGTTGCTTTTTTCTATTTCATCAAAAATATCCCAAGGGCCTCCGAAAAGAAAAGTGGGTTACAATAATAGTTCGACTATGGGTATAAGAGATTGGAATATTTTAGCTGATTTCATGTTGTCGCCATACAGTAACTACACGCAAAACGAACGTGGTCAAGTGTCACCGTTTGTTATCGGTCAATCTATCCAAAAATCGTGTCAATACTCGCATAGGGGTTTCAATGTCATTGGCTTACTTTGCATGTCGCCAATCGATTTAATCAGGACATGAGTTAGTTTCTTTAATTATGTTTGCTCATAGAATATAGTAAGGGCGTATTTGTTTTGTGTTTCTTTTTTTATTTAATAAAATCAGAAATGTTATTTAATGAAACGTGAGGGAAAATTAAATTAGGGAGAAAAAAAAAAACAAGAATGAAATTGATCAGTGTGGTTAGTATAAACATGCAGGAGAAATATTGACAATTCCCTAGTAATATTTTTCCCAAATTGGCAATTCACTAAAGAATTTTGTAATGCTAATCTTCCCATTCTGCTCCTGCAATCGGTTCATTTTATAAAGCGATGATATTTGTGATGAGGCAAATATAATAGTTTTCTCTGAAAGTACCTCGTCGTATTGGGTTACTAGAAAATATTTAAATATATAGAAAATTTAAGTAATATTTAAATATATCAATATATATAAAATTCAAAGTATGTTTGTTTGTTTCGGGTAAGCACGGCTGAAGCGATTTATTTGAAACTTTCAAAGATCGTATGGAGAAAATAGAGAACCTCATTTTTTGATACTTGGCTGCGTATGGGTACCTACCTTTTGTCCGAATTTTTGAAAATTGGACCAAAGTTCACCGATTTGCTTGAAATTGTTAGTGAAGGTTGGAATTGGCAACTGGACCAATATCCGCTACTTTATATTTCGAAAGTTGATCGCGGGCGGGGACCTCCCCTTTGTCCGACTTTTTTTTTTTTAAAGTACAGTAAATAAACTAAAATTCTCTGATTTACTTGAGATTTACAAAGAACATGCGGTAAGGTTATGAAATTAATATGGCGTACCTGATGTGTTCATATGTGGACGAGGAGGGGACCTCCCCCTTGCCCGAATTTTTGAAACTTGGAACAAAATATCCGATTTGCTTGAAATTCTCGGGAAGGTTGAAGTGGGTGTCTAGACAAAGAACGGCTACTTTATTTTTCGATATTTGGTCGAGGACCTCCCCTTTGACCGACTTGTTTTAAAGTACAGTGAAAACAAAACTAAAGCCTTCCGACCGAAAATTTAACAAAAACAAGTATATACGGCCATAAGTTCGGCCAGGCAGAAGCTTATGTACCCTCCACCATGGATTGCGTAGAAACTTCTACTGAAGACTGTCATCCATAATCGAATTACTTGGGTTGCGGTAACTTTTGCCGATGACAAGGTATCTTAAAACCTCCTAATACCGTAATATATACCACGTAGTCCATACGTGGTATATATTAAACTTAAAATGACCGTTTAAATACGTATATAATTAAGTTTGACAAAATTTTCTATAGAAATACAATTTTGACAAAATAAAATTTTGACAACATTTTCTATAGAAGTAAAATTTGGACACAATTTTCTATAGAAATAGGATTTTAACAAAATTTTCTATAGAAATAATATTTTGACAAAATTTTCTATAGAAATAAAATTTTTACAAAATTTTCAAAAGATTTAAAATTTTGACAACATTCTCTATAGAATTAAAATTTTGACAACATTTTCTACAGAAATAAAATATTGCCAAAATTTTCTATAGAAATAAAATTTGACAAAATTTTCTATAGGAATAAAATTTCTACAAAATTTTCTATAGAATTAAAATTTTGACAAAATTTTCTATAGAAATAAAATTTTGACAAAATTTTCTATAGAAATAAAATTTTGCTAGATTATTTTTGCTCAAGTGGAAAGCATGATTATGAACCAATATGGACCAATTTTTGTGTGATTGGGGATCGGCTATATATAACTATAGACCGATATGGACCAATTTTGGCATGGTTATTAGTGGCTATATATTAACACCACGTTGCAAATTTCAACCGGATCGGATGAATTTTGCTCGTCCAAGTGGCTCCGGAGTTCAAATCTGGGAATCGGTTTATATAGGGGATATATATAATTATAGACTGATATGGACCAATTTTTGAATGGTTCTTAGAGACTATATACTAATACCATGTACCAAATTTCAGCCGGACCGGATGAAATTTGTTTCTCTTAGAGGATCCGCACACCAAATCTGGGAATCGGTTTATATGGGGGCTGTATATAATTATGGACCGAAATGGACCAATTTTTACATGGTTGTCAGAGACCATATACTAATACCATGTACCAAATTTCAGCCGGATCGGATGAAATTTGCTTCTCTTTGAGAAATCGCAAGCCAAATTTGGGGGTCCGTTTATATGGGGGCTATACGTAAAAGTGGACTGATATGGACCAATTTTTGCATGGTTGTTAGAGACCATATGCTAACACCATGTACCAAATTTCAACCGGATCCGATGAAATTCGCTTTTCTTAGAGAAATCGCAAGCCAAATTTGGGGGTCCGTTTATATAGGGGCTATACGTAAAAGTGGACCGATATGGATCAGTTTTTGCGTGGTTGTTAGAGACCATATACTAACACCATGTACCAAATTTCAGCCGGATTGGATGAAATTTGCTCCTCTAAGAGGCTCCGGAGTTCAAATCTGGGTATCGGTTTATATGGGGGCTATAAATAATTATGGACCGCTATGGACCAATTTTTGCATGGTGGTTAGAGACCATATACTAATACCATGTACCAAATTTCAGGCGTATCGGATGAAATTTGCTTCTCTTTGAGGCTCCGCAAGGCAAATCTGGGGATCGGTTTACCTGGGGGCTATATATAATTATGGACCGATGTGGAGCAATTTTTGCATGGTTGTTAGAGACCATATACTAATACCATGTACCAAATTTCAGCCGGATCGGATGAAATTTGCTTCTCTTAGAGCAATCGCAAGCCAAATTTGGGGGTCCGTTTATATGGGGGCTATACGTAAAAGTGGACTGATATGGACCAATTTGTGCATGGTTGTTAGATACCATATACTAATACCATGTTCCAAATTTCAGCCGTATCGGATGAAATTTGCTTCTCTTTGAGGCTCCGCAAGACAAATCTGGGGATCGGTTTACATGGGGGCTATTTATAATTATGGATCGATGTGGACCAATTTTTCCATGGTTATTAGAGACCATATACTAATATCATGTACCAAATTTCAGCCGGATCGAATGAAATTTGCTTCTCTTAGAGCAATCGCAAGCCAAATTTGGGGGCCCGTTTATATGGGGGCTATACGTAAAAGTGGACCGATATGGCCCATCTGCAACACCATCTGACCTACATCAATAACAACTACTTGTGCCAAGTTTCAAGTCGATAGCTTGTTTCGTTCGGAAGTTAGTGTGATTTCAACAGACGGACGGACGGACATGGTCAGATCGACTCAGAATTTCACCACGACCCAGAATATATATACTTTATGGGGTCTTAGTGCAATATTTCGATGTGTTACAAACGGAATGACAAAGTTAATATACCCCCATCCTATGGTGGAGGGTATAAAAACTGGTTGAGGTTCTGAAATTTATATCAGGTTCCTAATTTTTTAATATTTTGGTCGGGTAAAAATAAAAAGGGCATAGGGACACATCCGCTTCTCCTTAATTCAGATATGCCGACCGTATTACATGTAGTACACCTGTTATGTTCAGGTTTCTGCGTTTACAGTGCTTTACATTTTCTAATCTACTTGTTGGTGTGCTATAGATTATAACGGCCCTTCGGCATATCTGGGTTAAGTACATACAGAGAAAAAATTAAACTGTTCCAAATTACCTGAAATTTACGCAGGACGTGGGGAGGGGGGACCTCCTCTAAAACTGGCAATTCTCAAGTTTTCTTGAAATTTACAAAGGCTGTGGGGGAAGGTTATGAAATCAATATTGTTGTTGTTATTTAGGTATTTGAACGGGGAGGGAACCTTCTCCTTGCCCCACACTTGAAGTAAAGTTTCTAGATTTTCTTGGAATGTTCAGGGAAGGTTAAGTCTCGATTTGTTTTCACTTCCCATGCAATCGGTTTTGGACAAGTCTTAGAAAGTACGGAATTATCCCCCATATCTATGATTGTAATGCGACAATAGTCGCATTAGTAAAAATTCACGAAAACTATATGAATGGAATAAGAGAACTTTTTCGAATATATCACTTCAAAGAAACTCTTCATAGTGTTTTCGTAACTGATACCATTTTCATGGAAAATAACTTTCGAGTTGACACTGGTGGCTTGAAGATTTTTTCTTCCCTCTTTCACAAAGATAAACTTTGTCATAGTTCTTCATGTGACATTTACATGCCAAAACCCCTCAAAGCTAACATGATGCACACAAAAAACCTTAAATATTTGTTTAAAGTTCAAAAAGTCCTCAAACACCAACAACAAAGGAAACCGAAACGAATTGGATTCTTTTTTTGCATTGTCTTTTGCATATTTCAAGGAAACCCATAATCCTCACATTAACTTGTCACAGACTACATAAACCATGTATATCTTGACTTTTGATTTTTCAAAACCATACATAAGAGTATGTGTATACGAAACCGAAAACGGAGTGGCTGTTATGTAATGCATCAAAATAAAGCGCTATACTATACTTATGTTAGCCTGATATCAATGCAGGGTGGTTTTTCGTTCAAATTAATAATTCTATAAAATGTTTAATTTTTAACAAGTATATACGGCCGTAAGTTCGGCAGGCCGAAGCTTATGTACCCTCCGCCATGGATTGCGTAGAGACATCTACTGAAGTCGATGGCAAGGTATCTTAAAACTTCCTAACACCGTAATATATACCACATAGTCCATACGTGGACTATATTAAACTAAAAAAGGCCGATTAAATACGTATATAACTAAGTTTAAAGTTTCTATAGAAATAAAATTTTGCCAAAATAAAATTTTGACAACATTTGCTATAGAAATAAAATTTTGACAAACTTTTCTACAGAAATAAAATTTTTACAAAATTTTCTATAAAAATAATATTTTGACAAAATTTTCTATAGAAATAACATTTTTACCATGTTTTCTATAAAAGTAAAATTTTGGTAGATTATTTTTGGCTCGAGTGGCAACCATGATTATGAACCGATATGGACCACTTTTTGTGTGATTGGGGATCGGCTATATATAACTATAGACCGATATGGACCAATTTTGGCATGGTTATTAGCGGCCTTATACTAACACCACGTTGCAAATTTCAATCAGATCGGATGAATTTTGCTCCTCCAAGGGGCTCCGGAGAACAAATCTGGGGAACGGTTTATATGGGGGCTATATATAATTATGGACCGATATGGACCAATTCTTGCGTGTTTGTTAGATACCACATTCTTATATGGGAGCTATATATAATTATGGGTCGATGTGGACCAATTTTTGCATGGTCATTAGAGAACATATACCAACACCATGTATCAAATTTCAGCCGGATCGAATTTTTGCATGGTTGTTCGAGACCATATACTAACATCATGTACCAAACTTCAGCCGGATCGGATCAAATTTGCTTCTCTTAGAGCAATCGCAAGCCAAATTTGGGGGTCCGTTTATATGGGGGCTATACGTAAAATGGACCGATATGGACCAATTTTTGCATGGTTGGTAGAGACCATATACTAAAACCATGTACCGGATCGGATGAAATTTGCTTCTTAGAGCAATCGCAAGCCAAATTTGGGGGTCCGTATATATGGGGGCTATACATAAAAGTGGACCGATATGGACCAACTTTTGCATAGTTGTTAGAGACCATATACCAACACCATGTACCAAATTTCAGCCTGATCGGATGAAATTTGCTTCTCTTAGAGCAATCGCAAGCCAAATTTGGGGGTCCGTTTATATGGGGGCTATACATAAAAGTGGGCCGATATGGACCAACTTTTGCATAGTTGTTAGAGACCACATACAAACACCATGTACCAAATTTCAACCGGATCGGATGAAATTTGCTTCTCTTAGAGCAATCGCAAGCCAAAGTTTCAAGTCGATAGCTTGTTTCGTTCGGAAGCTAGCGTGATTTCAACAGACGGACGGACGGACGGACATGCTCAGATCGACTCAGAATTTCACCACGACCCAGAATATATATACTTTATGGGGTCTTAGAGCAATATTTCGATGTGTTACAAACGGAATGATAAAGTTAATATACCCCCATCCTATGGTGGAGGGTATAATGAACATGAAGATTAATGAAATGACATCCAATCCATACAAGCCTGTCTATACAAATGTTTCACAGCTGGCTAACTCGAATTTCCATAGCCTTTAGTAAAAATCTGACAAGGGGCAGATTTAAATTCTTATGGAAATTACATACAACAATTATTCCTTCATTTTTTATTTTTCTAGCACCCAAAACTCAAATGTAATTGTCTCCTAAAAGTATCCTTACTTCGATTCTCCGCTTCTTTGGCTCGGAATCAATACCAAAATCATTAGTGTAAAGACAAGATCTTTGAAACCGGGCATTCCTTTTTTCAGCTGCAACAAAGTGGCAGTGTTACCGGTATTGGGGATTTTTCCCCAAATTGGGTATATTTGTTGTGAACGAGGTAGAAATTTCTGAGTTGGGGACTTGGGGATTCGGTGGGAAATTTCCATAAATTTGGGGATTTTTGCGACAAATAAGTTTAATCTTTTTTAACAAAATTTTATTTTTTAAGGAAATTTTGTCCAAATTCTATTTCAATTTCGCTAAAATTTTATTTCTATAGAAAATTTTGTCAAAATTTTATTTCTATAGAAAATTATTTCAAAAATTTATTTCTATAGAAAATTTTGTCAAAATGTAATTTCTATAGAAAATTTTTATCAATTTTTTTTCTATATAGAAAATTTTCTCAAAATTTTATTTCTATATAGAACATTTTATGAAGATTTTATTTCTATACAGAAAATTTTGTCAGAAGACTCAATCTTCCTAAACATATATCCTTTCTGGTCAAATTCTACCAACTTTGGCAACGTGTCTATCACCCAATTTTACTACTTGAATATTTAGAAGTAAATTATCTTTTATAAATACAAGACGTCCGAACTCCCATTTTCATGTCTCCAGCATTTGGAAGACGATCACTCGTCCCTTTGGTGTTGTGGTTCCAAAGTTTGATCTTATTGAAGCTTGTTGGATTTGACCAAATTCTCATTTTTAAATTTTTACAAATTTTCTACAGAAGAGCTTTTTGCTTTTTTTCAAAAAAAAAAAAAAAAACTGTAAACTTTTTGAGGAATTTAAGAGCCAAGAGTCAGAAAAATACTGGCAAGACTGCAAAGTGGTCCTTCAGCATTTTGGCCAATTCTCGGCGATGTGTCGTCAGGATATGATGGACACTTTGGTATTTTTCTTACTCTCCAAAAGTCCAACAGAATGTGATCACGGTTGACAAATGGTACATTTACTAGGTTGATATATTGGTAGAATTCTTCATGTTTTGGTAGAACTTTTCCATAGAAACAAAATTTTAACAAATTTTTTTATAGAAATAAAACTTTAACTAAATATTCTTAAGAAATAAAATTTTAACAAAATTTTCTATAGAAATAAAATTGTAACAAAATTTTCTGTAGAAATAAAATTTTGACAAAATTTTCTATAGAAGTAAAATTATCGCAAACAAATTTTCACAAGACGTTCTATATATAAAAATAAAATTCTGACAAAATCTTATATAGAAATAAAATTAAAAAATTCTATAGAAATGAAATTTTGTGAAAATTTTCTATAGAAATAAAATTTTGACAAAATTTTCTATAGGAATAAAATCTTAACAAAATTTTCTAAAGGGATAAAATTTTGACAAAACTTTTTATAGTAAGAAAATTTTTGCAAAAAATTTTCACAAGACGTTCTATAGAAACAAAATTTTGGAAAAAAAATTCTATCGACATGAAATTTTGACAAAATGTTCTATAGAAATAACATTTTGACAAAATATTCTATAGAAAAATTTTACAAAATTTTCTATAGAAATAAAATTTTGACAATATTTTCTATAAAAATTAAATTTTGTGTAAATTTTCTATAGAAATAAAATATTGTGAAAACTTTCTATAGAAATAAAATATTGTGAAACTTTTCTATAGAAATAAAATTTTAACAAAGTTTTTATAGAAATAAAATTTTGACAAAATTTTCTAAAGAAATAAAATTTTGACAAAATTTTCTATAGAAATAAATTTTTGACAAAATTTTCTATAAAATCAAAACTTAGACAAAATTTTCTATAGAAATAAAATTTTGACGCAATTTTCTATAAAAATAAAATTCTGACAAAATCTTTTATAGAAATAAAATTAAAAAAATTCTATACAATTTTCTATAGAAATAAAATTTTGACAAAATTTTCTATAGAAATAAATTTTTGACAAATTTTTCTATAGAAATAAAATTTTGACCCAATTTTCTATAAAAATAAAATTCTGACAAAATCTTTTATAGAAATAAAATTAAAAAATTCTATAGAAATGAAATTTTGTGAAAATTTTCTATAGAAGTAAAATGTTAACAAAATTTTCTGTAGAAATAAAATTTTGTCAAAATTTTCTATAGAAATAAAATCTTGACAAAATTTTCTATAGAAATAAAATTTTGACAAAATTTTCTATAGAAAGAAAATTCTGACAAAATCTTTCATAGAAATAAAATTAAAAAAAAAAATCTATAGAAATGAAATTTTGTGAAATAAATTTTTAACAAATTTTTCAATAGAAATAAAATTTTGACAAAATTTTCTATAGCAATAAAATTTTGTGCAAATTTTCTATAGAAATAAAATATTGTGAAAACTTTCTATAGAAATAAAATATTGTGAAACTTTTCTATAGAAATAAAATTTTAACAAAGTTTTTATAGAAATAAAACTTTGACTAAATTTTCTTTAGAAATAAAACTTTAGCAAAATTTTCTATAGAAATAAAATTTTAACAAAATTTTCTAAAGAAATAAAATTTTGACAAAATTTTCTATAGAAATAAAATTTTGACGCAATTTTCTATAAAAATAAAATTCTGACAAAATCTTTATAGAAATAAAATTAAAAAAATTCTATACAATTTTCTATTGAAATAAAATGTTGACAAAATTTTCTATAGAAATAAATTTTTGACAAAAATTTCAAAAGAAATAAAATTTTGACAAATTTTTCTATAGAAATAAAATTTTGACCCAATTTTCTATAAAAATAAAATTCTGACAAAATCTTTTATAGAAATAAAATTAAAAAAAATTCTATAGAAATGAAATTTTGTGAAAATTTTCTATAGAAATAAAATTTTAACAAAATTTTCTATAGAAATAAAATTTTAACAAAATTTTCTGTAGAAATAAAATTTTGACAAAATTTTCAATAGAAATAAAATTTTGACAAAATTTTCTATAGAAATAAAATTCTGACAAAATCTTTCATAGAAATAAAATTAAAAACAAAATCTATAGAAATGAAATTTTGTGAAATAAATTTTTAACAAATTTTTCAATAGAAATAAAATTTTGACCCAATTTTCTATAAAAATAAAATTCTGACAAAATCTTTTATAGAAATAAAATTAAAAAAAAAATCTATAGAATTTTCTATAGAAATAAAATTTTGACAAAATTTTCTATAGAAATAAATTTTTGACAACAATTTCAAAAGAAATAAAATTTTGACAAATTTTTCTATAGAAATAAAATTTTGACCCAATTTTCTATAAAAATAAAATTCTGACAAAATCTTTTATAGAAATAAAATTAAAAAAAAAATTCTATAGAAATGAAATTTTGTGAAAATAGAAAATTTTCACAAAATTTATAAAATTTTAACAAAATTTTCTGTAAAAATAAAATTTTGACAAAATTTTCTATAGAAATAAAATTTTGACAAAATTTTCAATAGAAATAAAATTTTGACAAAATTTTCGATAGAAATACAATTTTGACCCAATTTTCTATAAAAATAAAATTCTGACAAAATCTTTTATAGAAATAAAATTAAAAAAAAATTCTATAGAAATGAAATTTTGTGAAAATAGAAAATTTTCACAAAATTTATAAAATTTTAACAAAATTTTCTGTAAAAATAAAATTTTGACAAAATTTTCTATAGAAATAAAATTGTGACCCAATTTTCTATAAAAATAAAATTCTGACAAATTCTTTTATAGAAATAAAATTAAAAAAAATTCTATAGAAATGAAATTTTGTGAAAATAGAAAATTTTCACAAAATTTATAAAATTTTAACAAAATTTTCTATAGAAATAAAATTTTGACAAAATTTTCTATAGAAATAAAATTTTAACAAAATTTTCAATAGAAATAAAATTTTGACAAAATTTTCTATAGAAATAAAATTTTGACCCAATTTTCTATAAAAATAAAATTCTGACAAAATCTTTTATAGAAATAAAATTACAAAAAAAATCTATATAAAAAAAATTTTGTAAAAAATTTTCTATAGAAAAACAATTTTGACAAAATTTTTTATAGAAATAAAATTTAAAAAAAATTTATTTCTATAGAAATAAAATAGAACATTTTCTACAGAAATAAAATTTTGTGAAAATTTTTTATACAAGTAAAATTTTTGCATAGAAATAAAATTTTGTGAAAATTTTTTATAGATATAAAATTTTGTATAAAAATAAAATTTTGGCAAAATTCTCTATAGAAATAAAAGTTTGACATAATTTTCTAATGAAATAAATCTTAGACAAATTTTTCTCTAGAAATAAAATTTTGACGAAAAAAGGAAAAATTAAATAAAAGATGCATTATTTTAGCATAAATTTTAAATTTGAAGCGATTTTATATTAATTCGAAAAATTCAAGATAATTTAAAGACGATTAAATTTAAAATGTTTTTTTTATGTAAGGAAACTTTGCCTTTCTTCAAAACCTTTACCGACTTCAACCGAGGGTCGCAACTTTTCAAAATTGGTATCCTAATTTTAATGAAACTTTTGCACCAAAAATTATAAACTTTCTTTTAATTAAAATTTCATTGTTTTGAATAAATTTGTCCTTAATATTGTCTAAATTGCTTGTCCTAAAATTTAGGTTGCATAATCTTATTTCAATATTTTCTTTCAGTGTACAAGAAACAACAGATTTATACACATTTAAATTCTGGAGGTCTTTAAGAAGAGCTACAATCGCGTTTGAATTTAAGCAAGAATACCTTTATGAATACAATGCATCAAATTGTCAGACGAGCGGTTTAGAAATGTTAGAAAATTGAAATTGGTTGCACCTCATATCAGCCACCCTGTATATATGTGAATTTGTTTTGCATTTTAGGGCACTTTACGAAACCCACTCATGTATACATACGAAATCATTTAGTGTAGGATCTAACATAATTTGGAGACTGACATGGGCTTGCTTTCGGTGTTAAGTGGAAGGCTCTTAAGTGCTGCTACATTGAATGGCAGCCACCCAAAAAATTAAGACGTTGCCTAAAGTTAATATTTTATGCCTGAGTTCATTCATTCATAAGAATACCCCTGTGTCCTGTTTATATCAAACACACATACGCACACGTACATACATATAAATGCACATATACATAGACGACAAAAAAAGGTTAAGTATTCTGTTGCCTCTAAATTATACTCGAGGGTGGCAATGGATATAAGAACTTTCTCGATACCATATTCGATGATTGATTGATGGAAATATTTTGTATAAGTTTTGCTATCACGCCATTTATCATAAAAGGACCACAACGCATGGTGTCATAAAATATTAAACTCCTTCATTTTTTAATTTGTTACATCAGAATGTGGTATTTGATACTGAAAATGAGATAATTTTTGTGTTAGCACAAATAAACGATTATGATGCAATTCACCCAAATGAAATTTAATAGAAGCCTTAATCTAGGATAGCCGATAGAAAAAACAATATATTGAAAATTTGGTAAAACTGTTATTTCTATAGAAAATTTTGCAAAAAATTTATTTCTATAGAAAATTTTGTGAAAATATTATTTCTATAGAAAATTTTGCCAAAATTTTATTTCTATAGACAATTTTGTCAAAATTTTATTTCTATGAACATTTTTTTCAAAAATTTATTTCTATAAAAAAATTTGTTAAAATTTTATTTTTATGAACATTTTTTTCAAAAATTTATTTCTATAGAAAATTGTGTTAAAATTTTACTTCTGTTGAAAATTTTGTCAAAATTTTTATTTCTGTAGACAATTTTGTCGATTGTTTTTATAGAAAATTTTGTAAAATTTTATTTCTTTAGGAAATTTTTTCAAAATTTATTTCTATAGAAAAATTTTTCAAAATTTCATTTTTATACAAAACTTTGTCAAAATTTTATTTCTATGGAAAATTTTTTCACCCTCTACATACTCTAAAAACTTCAATAAAGTGGTCTTCAGCGGTATTTAATCGTCTTCGAGCTTACCCTGAACAAATAAATATAACATGGATTTTATATAAAGTGAAACCTCTCAAGCCAGGACACTCTGAAAATTGAACACCTCCCAATAGTCGACAATTGTTGTGATACGTTTGGAATTTTGAGACATCAAAATTAACTCTTCCTAAATGGACATCTCCCAAATATGGGAAAAATAAAAGGTTTTCAAAGTATACAGGTAGATAAATTTCTGAAATTATTTGGAGCAAATTAAAATTGCCTTTTTTTAATGTTTGAGAATTTATTGGGAAAAAATTTTACAGAGGAAATGATTTGTCAAAATTTTATTTCTAAAGAAAATTTTGTCCAAGTTTTATTTCTATAGAAAATTTTGTCAGAAATGTATTTGTATAGAAAACTTGTCAACATTTTAGTTCTATAGAACATTTTACTTTATTTAATTAATTTATTTTTTGGATAGAAAATGTCGTTAAAAGTTTATTTCTATAGAAAATTTTTTCAAAAATTTGTTTCTATAGCCAATGCAGCCAAAATTTTATTTCTATAGAAAATTTTGTCAAATGTTTATTTCTATAGAAAACTTTTTCAAAATTTTATTTCTATAGAAAATTTTGTGAATTTTTTTCTATAGAAAATTTTGTCAATATTTTATTTCTATAGAAAATGTTATCAAAATTTTATTCTATACAAAATTTTGTTAAATTTTTATTACTTTAGAAAATTTTGTCAAATTTTTATATCTATAGAAAATTTTGTCAAATTTTTGTTTCTATAGACATTTTTTTCAAAATGTTATTCTATACAAAATTTTGTCAACTTTTTATTTCTATATTAATTTTTGTTAAAATTTCATGTGTATGAAAATTTTGCCAAAAGTTTATTTCTATAGAAATTTTTCCCAACATTTTTTTTCTATAAAAAATTTTGTCACAATTTTATTTCTATAGAAACTATTGTCCATATGATATTTCTATAGAAAATTTTGTTTCTAAAGAAAATTTAGTCAAAAGTTTATTTCTATAGAAAATTTTGTCAATTTTTTTTTCGATAGAAAATTTTGTCAAAATTTTATTTCTGTAGAAAATTTTGTCAATATTTTATTTCTATAGAAAATTTTGTCAATATTTTATTTCTATAGAAAAATTTGTCAAAATTTTATTTGTATAGAAAATTTTGTCAAAATTTTATTTCTATAAAAAATTTTTTCCAAAATTTTATTTCTATAGAAAAATTTGTCAAATTTTTATTTCTATATTAATTTTTGTTAAAATTTTATGTATAAAAAATTTGCCATAATTTTATTTCTATAGAAATTTTTCTCAAAATTTTATTTCTATAAAAAATTTTGTCAAAATTTTATTTCTAAAAAAAATTTTGTCAAAATTTTATTTCTATAGAAAATGTTGTCTAAATTATATTTCTATACAAAATTTTGTCAAAATTTTATTTCCGTATTAAATTTTGTCAAAATTTTATTTCTTTATTAAATTTTGTCAGAATTTTATTTCTATCTTAAACTTTGTTAAAATTTTATTTCCTGATAATAAATTTTTAAAAATTTTGTCATTTCTATAGAAAATTTTGTCAAAATTCTATCCTTAAATTAAAATTTATCAAAATTATTTATTTTTCATAAAATTTTCTCAAAATTTGTATGTCTATAGAAAATTTTGTCAATATTTTATTTCTATAGAAAATGTTGTAAAAATTTTATTCTATACAAAATTTTGGTAAATGTTTATTTCTGTAGAAAATTTTGTCAAAATTTTATTCTATACAAAATTGTATCAAATTTTTGTTTCTATATTAATTTTTGTTAAAATTTTATTTATATACAAATTTTGCCAAAATTTATTTCTATAGAAGTTTTTCTCAAAATTTTATTTCTATAAAAAATTTTTGTCAACATTATATTTCTATAGAAAATTTTGTCAAAATTTTGTCAAAATTTTATTTCTCTCGAAATTTTTATCAAAATTTTATTTCTATATTAAATTTTATTTCTGTATTAAATTTTGTCAAAATTTTATTGCTATATTAAAATTTGTTAAAATTTTATTTCTTAATAATAAATTTGTCAAAATTTTGTTATTTCTATAGAAAATTTTGTCAAATTTTATCTTTAAATTAAAATTTATCAAAATTATTTATTTTTCATAAAATTTTCTCAAAAACTGTATGTGTATAAAAAATTTTGTCAATATTTTATTTCGATAGAAAATTTTGTAAAAATTTTATTCAACAAAATTTTGTCAACTTTTTATTTCTATAGAAAGTTTTTGTCAAGTTTTTATTTCGATAGAAAATTTTGTCAAAATTTTATTCTATACAAAATTTTGTCAAAATTTTATTCTATACAAAATTTTGTCAAATTTTTATTTCAATATAAATTTTTGTTAAAATTTTATTTACATAAAAATTTTGCCAAAAGTTACATGTACTACGGTACACTTTGTGTACTTCGTACAGACAATCAGTCTAAATGCGCATCACAGATGATAAATGCATTTGTTACAATTTTATTCCAATATTAATTTTTGTTAAAATTTTATTTACATAAAAATGTTGCCAAAATTTATTCCTACAGAACGTTTTCTCAAAATTTTATTTCTATATTAAATTTTGTCAAAATTTTATCGCTATATTAAACTTTGTCAAAATTTTATCGCTATATTAAACTTTGTTAAAATTGTTTTTGTTGTTTTCGTTCAGTCGTGTTGTTTTTAAATGCATTTATCATCTGTGATGCGCATTTAGACTGATTGTCTGTACGAAGTACACTTAGTGTACCGCAGTACAGAAATAAAAATTTGACAACATTTTGTATAGAAATAAAAATAAAAATTTGCAAAGAACAAGTTTAAGCAAATCCAACATGCCAAAAAAAAAAAAAAAGAAATGCAGTAGAAAACATTTTCACCTTCCAACTACACCAATATATCATTACATGTACTACGGTACACTATGTGTACTTCGTACAGACAATCAGTCTAAATGCGCATCACAGATGCTAAATGCATTTGTTAAAATTTTATTTCTTAATAATAAATTTGTCAAAATTTTTTCATTTCTATAGAAAATTTTGTCACAATTTTATTTTTAAATTAAAATTTATCAAATTTATTAATTTTTCATAAAATTTTTTTAAAAATTGTATGTCTATAGAAAATTTTGTCAATATTTTATTTCTTTAGAAAATTTTATCAAAATTTTATTCTATACAAAATTTTGTCAAATTTTTATTTCTATAGAATATTTTGTCAAATTTTTATTTCTGTATTAATTTTTATTACAATTTTATTTGTATAAACATTTTGACAAAAGTGTATTTCTATAGAAATTTTTCTCAAAATTTTATTTCTATAAAAAATTTTGCAAAATTTTATTTCTAAAGAAAATGTTGTCCAAATTATATTTCTATAGAAAATTTTGTCAAAATTTTATTTCTTAATAATAAATTTGTCAAAATTTTGTCATTTCTATAGAAAATTTTGTCAAAATTTTATTTTTAAATTAAAATTTTTCAAAATTATTTATTTTTTCATAAAATTTTCTCAAAAATTGCATGTCTATAGAAAATTTGGTCAATTTTTTCCAAATAGAAAATTTAGGTACCTCTTAGGTGCGGAAGAGTATTTTGTTTGGTATAGCATATATATTGAATATAATGGACTCCCTGAAAACATTTAACGCTGTACTGCACATATCCCCAATAGTCATTGATATTAAGCTTCCTGAATTCAATTGCAAGACAACCAACAAATGAATGAATAAAAGTGTACTCTTTTCATAACGAAATCAGTAATGATGGTAAATATGAAGTTCATTTATGGAAATTATGAGCTCTCAACCAGTACAACCCATTGATAATTATTAATTGTTCATATATACACACACGGAACATTGTCAATCCATTAAATTAAAATTTATCAAAATTATTCCTTTTTCATAATATTTTCCTAAAAATTGTATGTCTATAGAAAATTTTGTCAATATTTTATTTCTATAGAAAATTTTGTCAAAATTTTATTCCATACAAAATTTTGTCAAAATTTTATTTCTATAGAATATTTTGTCAAATTTTTATTTTTATTTCTATATTAATTTTTTTAACATTATATAATGTTGTCAAAATTTTATTTCTAAAGAAAATTTTGCCCAAATTATATTCCTATAGAAAATTTTGTCAAAATTTTATTTCTTAATAATAAATTTGTCAAAATTTTGTCATTTCTATAGAAAATTTTGTCAAAATTTTATTTTTAAATTCAAATTTTTCAAAATTATTCATGTTTTCATAAAATTTTCTCAAAAATTGCATGTCTATAGAAAATTTTGTCAATTTTTTTCTATAGAAAATGTAAGTACCCCTTAAGTGGAGAGGAGTATTTTGTACAGTATAGTATAAAAATTGAAAATAATAAGAGCATTCAACGCTGTACTGCATATATCCCCAAAAGTCATCGATATTAAGCTTCCTGAATTCAATTGTAAGACAACCAACATATGAATGAATAGAAGTGTACTCTTTTCATAACGAAATCAATAATGATGGTAAATATGAAGTTAATTTATGGAAATTATGAGCTCTCAACCAGTACAACCCATTGATAATTATTAATTGTTCATATACTCGTACACACACACATGTACTACTTCAGTAATTGGTATGAACATTTTAATTGGTTTATTTTCTACAGAAATTCGTTGATGAGTGTGATACATGCATAATATGCATTACATTTCTACCAATGAAATTCATCAAAAAACATCGACAATTCAAGGTGGCACATTGAGGGTCCTTTATTATTTATGACCATTTAAATATTTCATGGAAGAGAATATGAATATTTCTTATATCTCAATAAAATCATTTATATACTCGTACTATAAAAAAAAAATATCCATAAGGAATAATTTGGAGAGTTTCATAAATAAATAAAATGAATATTTCTATACATTTGCTACGTATACTGCTAAATATTGATCGAATGACTGTTGATAGTAAACAAATTTTATCACCCTTTAGATAAATTGAAAAAAAGTTACAAAAGTGCTTTTACTTTGATATGACCCCACCGTTTTTTCTCCCAATAATGTCCCATAAATGTGATGTAATTTTTCCTAATGGCCTTTATGTACATTCGTGTGTGGTTGTGTGTATGTGTGCGTTTCCGTGTATTTTTGGGTTGTTGTCCCCTTATTCCTCGTTTTTCCGCTGTACTGTACTCTCGCAGTTACAATCTATCTATTGACGTCATTAAATTATTGCATGTATTTTTCGAATTTATTCAATACAAACGCTTCAATTCATTGTTGCATGTCTTCGGAAGATATTACAATACGACCCACCTCCATATTATAGTAAGGAGAGTATAATAAGATTGTCAATCCATTTGTAACATAGCAAAACATTGCTTATGTAAAGTATATATGTATATGTTCTTGATCCTGGCGAAATTCTACGACGATCTAATGATGCGTTCATTAACTTATCTATCCTAAATAAACATATTGCAGATAACACATATTCAGAAATCTAAACATTCTGAGGGCGTCCAAATACAAACGTAACTATAACAAAAATCGTATCATATTTCTCTTATTCTAAGCATAAAATATATTTTTTTAAAAAACTTATTAGTCTTTATCCTAAATTCGTATATGGTAATACAGTAAATCATCATATGCATATGTGACCGGTCTGGCTCTTTCTGCGCCAATGCAGTATGGTCTTCCCTCTTATTTTCATATACTGCTCCTTGTATGTCATTGGTACGATGGAACGTACCAACTCCGCACTCAGACGGTCTTCCTCTCTCGGATCTATTTCGACGAAACTTATTCGCCGCGTTTGCTCACTTAAGTGGTGAGTAATAATGTTAGGTTAGGTATAGTGGCAGCCCGATATTTCAGGCTCACTTATACTAACAGGTTCGCTGATATGTCCCCGGTCTAACAAAGAAAAGCACATTTTTTCTCAAAATTTTTTTTTTATTATTCAACATAGTTCCCTTCAAGAGCGATACAACGATTATAACGACCTTCAAATTTTTATACCCTTCACCACTACTGTGGTACAGGGTATAATAAGTGTGTGCATTTGTATCTAACGCCAAGAAGGAGTAATCATAGACCAACGTTTTAGTATACGGATCGGCTTAGAATTAAATTCTGAGTCGATTTAGCGATGTCCGTCTGTCTGTCTGTCTGTCTGTTGATGTATTTTTGTGTGCAAAGTACAGCTCGCAGTTTTATTCCGATTGTCCTAAAATTGGGTATAGGGCCCTGTTTCGGCTCAAAGACGATCTCTATTGATTTTGGAAAAAATCGGTTCAGATTTAGATATAGCTGTCATATATATTTTTCACCGATCTGGTCATAATTGGCGTGTATATCAACCGATCTTCCACAAATTCAGTATTCAGTATTTTATGGGTCACGAAAAACTTGCAAAATATCAGCCAAATCGGTTCAGATTTAGATATAGCTCCCATATATAGCTTTCGTCCGATTTACTCTCATTTGCCAACAGAGGCCAATTTTTAACTCCGATTTAGTTGAAATTTTGCACAGGGAGTAGAATTAGCATTGTAACTATGCGTGCCAAATTTGGGTGAAATCGGTTCAGATTTGGATATATCTCCCATATATAGCTTTCGCCCGATTTACACTCATATGACCACAGAGGCCAATTTTTTGCTCCGATTTAGTTGAAATTTTGCACAGGGAGTAGAATTAGCATTGTAGCTATGCGTGCCAAATTTGGTTGAAATCGGTTCAGATTTAGATATATCTCCCATATATAGCTTTCGCCCAATTTACACTCATATGACCACAGAGGCCAATTTTTAACTCCGATTTAGTTGAAATTTTGCACAGAGAGTAGAATTAGCATTGTAGCTATGCGTGCCAAATTTGATTGAAATCGGTTCAGATTTAGATATAGCTCCCATATATATGTTTTTCTGATTTCGACAAAAATGGTCAAAATACCAACATTTTCCTTGTTAAATCGCCACTGCTTAGTCGAAAAGTTGTAAAAATGACTCTAATTTTCCTAAACTTCTAATACATATATATCGGGCGATAAATCATAAATAAACTTTTGCGAAGTTTCCTTAAAATTGCTTCAGATTTAAATGTTTCCCATATTTTTTTACTAACATTGTGTTCCACCCTAGTGCATTAGCCGACTTAAATTTTGATTCTATAGATTTTGTAGAAGTCTATCAAATTCTGTCCAGATCAAGTGATATTTAAATGTATATATTTGGGACAAACCTTTATATATAGCCCCCAACACATTTGACGGATGTGATATGGTATCGAAAATTTAGATCTACAAAGTGGTGCAGGGTATAATATAGTCGGCCCCGCCCGACTTTAGACTTTCCTTACTTGTTTGATATCATTGTGGTAGTACTCCTTCGGTTTTGCCTCAAAATAGGCCTCAGTTTCGGCGATCACCTCTTCATTGCAGCCAAATTATTTCCCTGCGAGCATCCTTTTGAGGTCTGAGAACAAGAAAAAGTCACTGGGGGCCAGATCTGGAGAATACGGTGGGTGGGGAAGCAATTCGAAGCCCAATTCATGAATTTTTGCCATCGTTCTCAATGACTTGTGGTACGGTGCGTTGTCTTGGTGGAACAACACTTTTTTCTTCTTCATATAGGGCCGTTTTGCCGCGATTTCGACCTTCAAACGCTCCAATAACGCATTATAATAGATGGTTTTTCCCTTCTCAAGATAATCGATAAAAATTATTCCATGCGCATCCCAAAAAACAGAGGCCATTACTTTGCCAGCGGACTTTTGAGTCTTTCCACGCTTCGGAGACGGTTCACCGGTCGCTGTCCACTCAGCCGACTGTCGATTGGACTCAGGAGTGTAGTGATGGAGCCATGTTTCATCCATTGTCACATATCGACGGAAAAACTCGGGTGTATTACGAGTTAACAGCTGCAAATACCGCTCAGAATCATCAACACGTTGTTGTTTCTGGTCAAATGTGAGCTCGCGCGGCACCCATTTTGCACAGAGCTTCCGCATATTCAAATATTGATGAATGATATAACCAACACGTTCCTTGATATCTGTAAGGCCTCTGCTATCTCGATCAACTTCATTTTACGGTCATTCAAAATAATTTTGTGGATTTTTTTTTATGTTTTCGTCGGTAACCACCTCTTTCGGGCATCCACTGCGTTCAGCGTCCTCCGTGCTCATTTCACCACGCTTGAATTTTGCATACCAATCAATTATTGTTGATTTCCCTGGGGCAGAGAACGGAAACTCATTATCAAGCCAAGTTTTTGCTTCCACCGTATTTTTTCCCTTCAGAAAACAGTATTTTATCAAAACACGAAATTCCATTTTTTCCATTTTTTTCACAATAACAAAAGTTGCTTCACAAAAGACGCTCTATCTCACAAACTAATTGACTTACAGACGTCAAATTTTGACACGAATCATTTGAAGGTTGGTACTATATAAAAATAATATGCATTTAATACTAGCGACGCCATCTATGTGTCAGACCGGGGACTTATCAGCCAACATGTTATTCTGTCCATTGTGACACAACAGTGGTGACATTCTCTTTTATCACCGAGTGCTGCCCGATTCTATATTTATCCCAATGACAAGGGATCTAATTTTTATAGCCGAGTCCAAACAGCGTTCTACATTGTAGTGAAATCACTTAGAGAAACTCTGAAACACTCAGAAAGGTCACCAACATTGCAAAATAGGGTTAGTCAATCGCTGAAAAACTTTATGATTTTCGGTCGAAACTGGAGTTTAACCCTAAAACCAATGCATGCAAGGCGGGCATGCTAAGCATTGCACCGCGGTGGTGAGTAATTGATTCCTTTGCCATATTATTGGATACTCCTAGCTCCCATGACTGTTGCTGTTTCTGCAACATCATCTCCTCCTTCCATCTCTTGAGTCTCTAAGAAAGAAACGTTATGAGATTCTCCAAGTTTATTTGACGCCTTTTATTGGTTCCTTCACGTTTTCTTTAGTTGTTGTTGGAGCAGACTCTTCCGCATTGGATGCTCTTTCGGTATGCATACCATCAGTTTCCGCGTCGCAAATACAGTTTACGTAGGCCTTTGATTTTCGTGTGGTGAACCATAGGATTTATTCCCTATAGTGGGATTGATGTCAGAGCTCTTTTTAATGAGCCTGATTCCCGTATCACTGTCTCTTTGGGCCTAATTCAATAGACCCGGATAATAGGTTCGATGTCAGAGCTAAATCCAGTGGAGTATGATTCCTGGATCAATGACATTTCCCTTCTTGATTCCTCATTCATGGTTCCCTGTATATTTCTATAGATCATATTCCTATAGACCACATCACCACTCTTTCCCATAGAGGCTAATTCGATTCGTTTATACCTAATTCTAGCCATCTTTATAGTCTCTTGTGCTCTAAATCTCTTAAGGATTTCTATACTAATTTCGTCGTATAGATCCTCCATGAGTTCAAAGATTCCAATCACTTCCTTGGAATCCAAATCAGCAACCAGCATTGCATCCGTTATATTTTGTACTTGGAAGCCACCGTGATGCAGTGGTTAGCATGCCCGCCTTGCATACGTAGGGTTCTGGGTTCTAACCCAGTTTCGACCAAACATCAAAAGTTCTTCAGCGGAGCTGGTGACATTTCTGAGTATTTCAATACTCAATGATAAGAGAAAAGTTCACCACTGTGGTATCACTATGGAAATATCACGCTTCCACTATACCAAACCTAACCTATCCATTATATTTTGCATATTCTCGAATTCCCTTTCCAAACCATATTGTTTCCACTTTAATAGTTATCCGGAAGAATTTTCCAACTCACGTTTAATTATAGACATTCTGTCTCCATGTCTACTGGCACTAAGAGAATCTATCATTCTCTTGATTAGACGCATCATAACAATTTAATCTTCCAATAATTTTTTGTTCTTTATCAAGTGCCTCAGAACATGGTTCCCAAGGGTGCAGGACTTCTAATTTAGGGATCCATTCGATAGGCTTAGTTTTATTTTTACCGTTCGAGTCTCTTACCACTGGTGCGGAAACTCGATCCGGTTCGAAGGACCAAAGTGTGAAGAATAAAAACACTTTACTCTTTGAGTGGTTGTAACGTGGTTGTTGCTGTTGTTGTAACAGTTCTATGTGATTTAATCCACTCTTGCAGAGGGAGATCTCTTGATTCCGGTGCTTTTGGCGGGGGTCGGACTCCGAGAACAGAATTAACCCGACCGCTTCAGTTACAGTATTCTCATGAATCCTCTTCATACCTGCCTGGTATGCTATTTTAACTAGAGGCCCTCTTTTGTAGTGCTGGATCTCGTGCTCTAGATAATGGAGATCAACCGTTACGTTCTTGGATGCTGGTTTGGATGATTACTGCAATAGCAACCTAAGAGATACTGCTTGGCAACTTGAAATTGTGTTTACGCTATGGGATGATCACTGTCTCCACATAAAGGTGACCTCTGGGTGTACTACGGAGACATCCTGTCGCAGTTATAATGGCGTGGTTTTCTCTCTAACATGATCAACATCTGACGTTCGGGATGTCATCGATTTGTAGATAATTGGGAAATGGTAACTTCGCTGTGATGAAAGAGGAATTTTGGTCGTAGGTAATCGGTAGGTTATAAGGATTCGCTTAGTCGGTTGCTTGATGATATTTAATGGGTTCCTTGATGCTCAGCAATAGATGAGTAAGTCGGTTGGTTACAGTTCGGTAGTCAATAAGAAATGCGGTTCGTGCTCGATCGGTAACGAATAAGAAAGTCGGCTTGTCGCTATTCGGTAGTTGGTAAAAAATTCGTTCGTTAAGGATGAGAACTTTGTGAGGTGGTGAGAACTTAGGTTCGTTTAAACCGGCGGTTGATGAAAACTTCCATCTCTTGATGATCGAAAGTTGATGATGAATTCGGTTCGTGGATGATCAGAAATTTATGAGAACTTCGGTTCACAGGTGATCAGAGACTGTTGTATTCGTTGGAGATTGGAAACTTCCCAATGGCCAATTTGTAGTTGATCGGAAATTTGTTTATTCATCGATTAATTAAAAATTCATTGGGAACTGCTGATGAGAACTTGTTGATTGTTGTTATTCGCAGATGTCTGGTCTTAGTTTCTATATCGGGAATAGTGCAGAAGTCGTCTCGAGTTCGACAGCTGCCTGGGGTCAGTCACAATCGGTTTTAGTATTATTAACGACTACCATAGAACTCCTTTACTAGCTACTCTACGTGAGAGCTGTTTATGCAAATATCTCAGTCGTGGAGCGTACGTCCAAACGTCTCTCAGTGGTTATTCGTAGATTGTTGGTCTTAGTTTCTATATCGGGAATAGTGCAGAAGTCGTCTCGAGTTCGACAACTGCCTGGGGTCGGTCACAGTCGGTTTTAGTATTACTACCGACTACCATAGAACTCCTTTACTAACTACTCTACGTGAGAGCTGTTTATGCAAACATCTCAGTCGTGGATAAGGGGTCTTGAGTACACTGCAATTTGCCTGAAATTGGAAATCTAGCGATATATTAGGTACGAATATGTTGTATATCGTTCCATGTTTTGGTACAGCGGCCATATATCGATCTTCCGATTTTATTTCTTCAGCGTTTAAATACACCAATTTTCAGTCGATTACAGTCTACAGTCGGGAAGTAGGTAAAGTTATTTTAGGTCCACACAGGGTTGTTTTTCGATCAACGTTTTGGTATAGCCCCCATATAGACCGATCTCAAGATTTTACTTCCTGGGCTTCTAAACACCTCTATTTTTAGCCTATTTGCCAGAAATTCAAAATCTATACATATGTTAGGTCCATAAAGAAGTATGCTGAATATGATGTGAATCCCTCTATTTTTTGGTATAACCCCGTTATAGACTAGGGAGCCACCGTGGTGCAATGGTTGGCATGCCCACCTTGCATACACAAGGTCGTGGGTTCGATTCCTGCTTCGACCGAACACCAAAAAGTTTTTCAGCGGAGGATTATCCCATCTCAGTAATGATGGTGACATTTCTGAATGTATCAAAGCTTCTCTACGTGGTTTCAATGCAATGTGGAACGCCGTTTGGACTCGGCTAAAAAAAGGAGGTCTCTTGTCATTTAGCTTAACATGGAATCAGGCAGCACTCAGTGATAAGAGAGAAGTTCCCCACTGTGGTATCACACTGGACTGCATATGTTAGTCTAAGTGAGCCTGATACATCGGGCTGCCACCTAACCTAACCTAGACTAGAGACCCGAATTTTTATTCGGTTTGGCTGAAATTCGAAATGTAAAGATATTTAGGTCCGCAAAGAATTGTGTCAAATATGATGTGTATCGGTCCACGTTCTGGCATAGCCCCCTTATAGACCAATCTCCAGATTTGACTTCTTGGGCTTCTAAACATCACAATTTTTATCCGATTTGCTTGAAATATGAAATCGGGGCGTATTTTAGGTCCACAATGAGAGGTGCTGAATATGATGTATACCTTTCCAGGCTTTGATAGAGTTCCTGTATAAACCGATCCTCCGATTTGGTTCTTGAGCACCTATATAAAGCAATTTTCATTCGATGCTTGATATAGGAAATCTAGATATTCTTTAGGTCCACCAAGAGGTGTGTCGAATCTGGTGTATAACGGTTCATGTTTTAATATAGACTCCATATAGGCAGACTACCGTATATATATATTGGTGTGGTAGCCATATAGACCGATCTCCGAATTCTTGGGTGGTGTCTAGATACACTACAATTATTATCCGATCATAGTGACTTTGTAAATCTATATAATCCTAGGTTAGGTTAGGTTAGGTGGCAGCCCGATGTATCAGGCTCACTTAGACTATTCAGTCCATTGTGATACCACATTGGTGAACTTCTCTCTTATCACTGAGTGCTGCCCGATTCCATGTTAAGCTCAATGACAAAGGACCCCCTTTTTGTAGCCGAGTCCCAACGGCGTTCCAAATTGCACTGAAACCACTTAGAGAAGCTTTGAAACCCTCAGAAATGCCACCAGCATTACTGAGGTGGGATAATCCACCGCTGAAAAACTGTTTGGTGTTCGGTCGAAGCAGGAATCGCACCCACGACCTTGTGTATGCAAGGCGGGCATGCTAACCATTGCACCACGGTGGCTCCTAATAAAGACCGGTCTCCCCATTTAACTTCTTGAGGGGATAGAAGTGCACTGGTCATCTAAATTGCACGAAACTATCAGTAAAAATTTCCCGAGTTTACTTCTCGTTCTCATTGGACTATATATTTGCGAGTCCTCTAGAACTCAAACAAAACTGGTTCTTATACATCCAGAATCTGTTGTAGCCTCCATATGTAGAAACTGTTAATGTAACTTCGGGAAGATTACCATTTGAACCCATCTGCTAGGGGAAATATCTGTCATCAAATCCACCTGAAATTCTATATAGGCTCAAATAACCAGCTACATTGATACGATCCCAACTGCTAATTGAGAAATGGAAAATCTGAAATTGGAAATTAAAGCCCCCAAAAGTGGGTCTTAAGACGTTTGTTATATTATCAATTAATCTCTCATAAGACAACCATGGGTGTCCTCTTCTCATAGGTTTTACTGTATATCCCTGCTGGACTATGTGGACTGCTTTTCATATCACATCCTAGTGCCATGAAACCTTCACAGAGAGCACCGCAATTCATTTCATCCTATCTATAAAGTTTAACCATTATTGACGAGTTTGCATTTCATGAATGGGCGAGTGTGGTAATATGGTAAAAAGGGGAAATCGTTACATTTTATTAACCATTTTTGGAGGGTTATTTATTTTTTTTTAATTTGTAATAACCATTGCACACACTTACACTACTCTATGTGCCCTACATACACATAGCACTTGCACGAATATAAGTTTCATAGATACTCCTACTTGTGGGTGAGTTACTAGGAAGGATATATGGTACATGAAAAAAATCGATATTCTACCATCCCATGGACAAACCCACACAAAAAAAAATTCTTTCGCTTTTTGCTCTTTTGGAATGGTGAATGGCACTGATATTCATACTCGCACAAAAATCGTTAATAATGAATGAAGAGGAATATGAATGGGACATTTAACGAAAGGAAATCCATAAAAGCTCTATATTGAATGGTGGGGTTTAACGGAAACCTCTGTGCGTTTATTCATGGTGGGTGTCTGAGTAATATGTGAATGTGGCAGAAAAGACTTAAGGGCTTTATGAAAGGCTTTTGCGATGTGCGATATTTCAATGGGACGAATTCATTATCATCTTATCGTTGTAACTGGGTGAATATTAACCAATTTTGTCAATTGATAGCTTTTTCTTTGCAAAGCCGAAGGCTGATATTACATATCATTTGATAGGACCAAATTTGCAAAAGCTATGGCGAGTTAAATAAGATCCAATGAAAGTTAAGTCGTAATCCTTTCGATGGCAACCAGTAGAGCAATGAAAATGTTCTTATGTCCAGCAAAAAAAAATTGAGGTTGTTTAACACCGAAAAAAATTTTTGTCGTAAGGCCAAAGATTTCTTGTACGAATGGGAGTTTAGCTTAGCATAGAGGACCATTTCCCTAACTTAAAATTGAGAGTCTTCACATGAAAGAACATTTTGATTGACTAATGATTTATAAACGTTTTTTACTTGAAAAATAACATAATTTTTAATTTAAATCAAGTGAGAATTTGGAAATTAATGTAGAAATTTTGCTATGCTACAAATATAACAAAAATTTGTTTTTCCACAACTAGCAATATTTTCTCTTTAGAATTAAAAACTAACAACAAAATCAAAAAAAAAATGCATTTCTGCACGGATGAAAAAGACTGTTTTTCATATGTTTGGCTATAAACATTATATGTTTGGAAAACAAATTTTTAAACACAATATTTTTGAGTGCAAGCATATAATGTTCATAAACTAGCATAACATGTTTGGGACATATATGTTAATATGTTAGAACATATTATGTTTGGGACATAAAATGTTTGTAAATATAATATGCTTGGATGCAAACATATATTAATTTAGAAATAGCCTATAAACATATATGTGTTTAGTAGCTTGGAGCGCTATTTAACAGGGAGCGATATTGAATTAAGTTGATGGTTGTTGCTTGTTATTACAAAATTAACATTTTATTTTTCCTTGGGCAATTGATCAGCTACTTCTTTGATCCTTACAAACTGTGTGGTCCGCTGTTCGAATCCCCGTCCGGCAAAAGGTAAACTTAAAATAAAAAAAATCATACAATTGAATAATTTCTTCTACAATGTTTGTATTACAGAAAAAGGTGCTAAGAACTCAAAAAATCTCGTGGAAGTGAGAAAGATGTGGGAGAATATACAATTGGGCAGAAACAAAATTTTGAGCATTCAGGTCGAAAACCTATGTTGTTAGCACCTATATTACCTGTTTATTTTCATAATTCATTATGATTGTAAATATATACATTTTTTTAAGCATATAGTATTTTTGGGTGCAAAATGCTTCCAAACATATTATATGTTCACATAATAACATATTTTTTTTTTTTTGAAGACAACATTATTGAATTTGGATGCAAAAATACAAAATGTTTGGAACTTAGACTACCCAAACATATATTGTTTAGACTAATATGCCTTCAAACATATTATATATTGGAAGAGATCAAACATATAAATGTTTGGGCAATACCCAAAAATGTATATGCTTGAAGCAAAATATGTTTGGGAGTATATGTTACAGAAGCGATTTTTTGTGAGGGTGTGAGATACAATTTGTAACAAGTTCTCAAAGAACAGCCACGATGGCCACTTATTTCTATTTAAATTTTATTTCTATAGAAAACTTAGTCAAAATTTTATTTCTATAGACAATTTTGCTAAAAATTTGATTTCTATACAAAATTTTGTCAAAATTTTATTTTTATAGAAAATTTTGTCAAAATTTTATTTCTATACAAAATTTTGTCAAAATTTTATTTCTGTGGAAAGTTTTGTCAACATTTTATATCTAAAGAAAACTTTGTCAAAATATTATGTCTATAGAAAATTTTGTCAAAATTTTATGGCCATAGGAAGGGAGCCACCGTGGTGCAATGGTTAGCATGCCCGCCTTGCATACACAAGGTCGTGGGTTCGATTCCTGCTACGACCGAACACCAAAAAGTTTTTCAGCGGTGGATTATCCCACCTCAGTAATGATGGTGACATTTCTGAGGTTTTCAAAGCTTCTCTAAGTGGTTTCACTGGAATGTGGAACGCCGTTCGGACTCGGCTATAAAAAGGAGGTCCCTTGTCATTGAGCTTAACATGGAATCGGGCAGCACTCAGTGATAAGAGAGAAGTTCACCACTGTGGTATCACAATGGACTGAATAGTCTAAGTGAGCCTGATACATCGGGCTGCCACATAACCTAACCTAACCTATGGCCATAGGAAATATTTCCAAATTTTTTATAGAAAATTTTGTCAAAATTGTATTTCTATACAAACTTTTTGTAAAAATTTAATTTCTATAGAAATTTTGTCAGAATCTTATTTCTATAGAAAATTTTGTCAAAATTTTATTTCTATAAAAAAAATTTGTCAAAATTTTATGTCTATAGAAAATTTTGTTCTCTAAGAAAAGCAAATTTCATCCGATCCGGCTGAAATTTGATACATGGTGTTAGTATATGGTCTCTAACAACCATACAAAAATTGGTCCATATCGGCCCATAATTACATATAGCCCCCTTATAAACCGATCCCCCGATATGGTTTGCGGAGCCTCTAAGAGAACCAAATTTCATCCGATCCGGCCGAAATTTGGTACATGGTGTTAGTATATGATCTCTAACAACCATGCAAAAATTGGTCCACATGGGTCCATAATTATATATAGCCCCCATATAAACCGATCCCCCGATTTGACTTGCGGAGCCTCTAAGAGAAGCAAATTTCATCCGATCCGGCTGAAATTTGGTACATGGTATTGGTATATGTTCTCTAACAACCATGCAATAATTGGTCCACATCGATCCATAATTATATATAGCCCCCATATAAACCGATCCCCCGATTTGGCTTGCGGAGCCTCTAAGAGAAGCAAATTTAATCCGATCCGGCTGAAATTTGGTACATGGTATTGGTATATGTTCTCTAACAACCATGCAATAATTGGTCCACATCGGTCCATAATTATATATAGCCCCCATATAAACCGATTCCCAGATTTGTCCTCTGGAGCCTCTTGGAGGAGCAAAATTCATCCGATCCGGTTGAAATTTTGAACGCAAGAATTGGTCCATATCGGTCCATAATTATAAAGGGTGATTCTTTTGAGGTTAGGATTTTCATGCATTAGTATTTGACAGATCACGTGGGATTTCAGACATGGTGTCAAAGAGAAAGATGCTCAGTATGCTTTGACATTTCATCATGAATAGACTTACTAACGAGTAACGCTTGCAAATCATTGAAGTTTATTACCAAAATCAGTGTTCGGTTCGAAATGTGTTTCGCGCTTTACGTCCGATTTATGGTCTACATAATCGACCAAGTGAGCAAACAATTAATGCGATTGTGACCAAGTTTCGCACTCAGTTTACTTTATTGGACATTAAACCAACCACACGAATGCGTACAGTGCGTACAGAAGAGAATATTGCGTCTGTTTCTGAGAGTGTTGCTGAAGACCGTGAAATGTCGATGAATGAAATGTCGCAGCAATTGGGTTTGTGTTATTCGACCACATGGAAGATTTTACGCAAAGATCTTGGTGTAAAACCGTATAAAATACAGCTCGTGCAAGAACTGAAGCCGAACGATCTGCCACAACGTGAATTTTCAGTGAATGGGCCCTAGAATTTTCAGTGAATGGGCCCTAGAAAAGTTGGCAGAAAATCCGCTTTTTTATCGACAAATTTTGTTCAGCGATGAGGCTCATTTCTGGTTGAATGGCTACGTAAATAAGCAAAATTGCCGCATTTGGAGTGAAGAGCAACCAGAAGCCGTTCAAGAACTGCCCATGCATCCCGAAAAATGCACTGTTTGGTGTGGTTTGTACGCTGGTGGAATCATTGGACCGTATTTTTTCAAAGATGCTGTTGGACGCAACGTTACGGTGAATGGCGATCGCTATCAATCGATGCTAACAAACTTTTTGTTGCCAAAAATGGAAGAACTGAACTTGGTTGACATGTGGTTTCAACAAGATGGCGCTACATGCCACACAGCTCGCGATTCTGTGGCCATTTTGAGGGAAAACTTCGGAGAACAATTCATCTCAAGAAATGGACCGGTAAGTTGGCCACCAAGATCATGCGATTTGACGCCTTTAGACTATTTTTTGTGGGGCTACGTCAAGTCTAAAGTCTACAGAAATAAGCCAGCAACTATTCCAGCTTTGGAAGACAACATTTCCGAAGAAATTCGGGCTATTCCGGCCGAAATGCTCGAAAAAGTTGCCCAAAATTGGACTTTCCGAATGGACCACCTAAGACGCAGCCGCGGTCAACATTTAAATGAAATTATCTTCAAAAAGTAAATGTCATGAACCAATCTAACGTTTCAAATAAAGAACCGATGAGATTTTGCAAATTTTATGCGTTTTTTTTAAAAAAAAAAAGTTATCAAGCTCTTAACAAATCACCCTTTATATAGTCCCCATATAAACCGTTCACCAGATTTGATCTTCGGAGCCTCTTGGAGGAGCAAAATTCATCCGATCCGGTTGAAATTTGCAACGTGGTGTTAGTATAAGGCCGCTAATATCCATGCCAAAATTGGTCCATATCGGTCTATAGTTATATATAGCCGATCCCCAATCACACAAAAACTGGTCCATATCGGTTCATATTCATGGTTGCCACTCGAGCCAAAAATAATCTACCAAAATTTTATATTTATGGAAAACATTGTCAAAATGTCATTTCTATCGAAAATTTTGTCAAAATTTTATTTTTATAGAAAATTTTGTAAAAATTTTATTTCTATAGAAAATTTTGTAAAAATTTAATTTCTATAGAAAAGTTTGTCAAAATTTTATTTCTATAGAAAATTTTGTCAAAATTTTATTTCTATAGAAATTTTTTTCCAAAATTTATTTCTATAGAAAATTTTTTCCAAATTTTACTTCTATAGAAAATGTTGTCAAAATTTTATTTCTATAGAAACTTTAAACTTAATTATATACGTATTTAATCGGCCTTTTTTAGTTTAATATATACTACGTATGGACTACCTTGTAATTTAGAAGACGATGTTAGAAAGTTTTAAGATACCTTGCCGTCGGCAAGTGTTACCGCAACCCAAGTAATTCGATTGTGGATGACAGTCTTCAGTAGAAGTTTCTACGCAATCCACGGTGGAGGGTACATAAGCTTTGGCCTGGCTGAACTTACGGCCGTATATACTTGTTATACCCTGCTCCACACTGTGGAACAGGGTATTATAAGTTAGTGCATATGTTTGCAACACCCAGAAGGAAACGAGATAGACACATGGTGTCTTTGGCAAAAATGCTCAGGGTGGGCTCTTGAGTCGATATAGCGATGTCCGTCTGTCCGTGAACAAATTTTTGTAATCAAAGTCTAAATCGCAGTTTTAGTCCAATCGACTTAAAATTTGACACAAGTAGGTGTTTTGGCTCAGAATAGATCCCTATTGATTTTGGAAGAAATCGGTTCAGATTTAGATATAGCTCCCGTATATATATTTCGCCCGATATGGACTTATATGGCTCCAGAATCCAGAGTTTTACCCTAATTTACTTAAAATTTTGCACAAGAAGAACAACTAGTACTATAGTCAAGTGTGCCAAATTTTATTGAAATCGTTTCAGATTTAGATATAGCTCCCATATCTATCTTTCGCCCGATATGGACTAATACGGTCCCAGAAGCCAGAGTTTTACCCCAATTTGGTTGAAATTTTGCACAGAGAGTAGAATTAGCATTGTAGCTATGCGTGCCAAATTTGGTTGAAATCGGTTCAGATTTAGATATAAATCCCATATATAGCTTTCGCCCGATTTACACTCATATGACCACAGAGGCTAATTTTTTGCTCCGATTTAGTTGAAATTTTGCACAGGGAGTAGAATTAGCATTGTAGCTATGCGTGCAAAATTTGGTTGAAATCGGTTCAGATTTAGATATAGCTCCAATATATAGCTTTCGGCCGATCTACACTCATATGACCACAGAGACCAATTTTTTGCTCCGATTTAGTTGAAATTTTGCACAGGAGTAGAATTAGCATTGTAGCTATGCGTGCCAAATTTGGTTGAAATCGGTTCAGATTTAGATATAAATCCCATATATAGCTTTCGCCCGATTTACACTCATATGACCACAGAGGCCAATTTTTAACTCCGATTTAGTTGAAATTTTGCACAGGGAGTAGAATTAGCATTGTTGCTATGCGTGCCAAATTTGGTTGAAATCGGTTCAGACTTAGATATAGCTCCCATATATATGTTTTTCTGATTTCGACAAAAATGGTCAAAATACCAACATTTTCCTTGTAAAGTCGCCACTGCTTAGTCGAAAAGTTGTAGAAATGACTCTAATTTTCCTAAACTTCTAACTGTCGGCACCGCCCGACTTTAGACTTTCCTTACTTGTTTTTCTATAGAAAATTTCGTCAAAATTTTATTTCTATAGACAATTTTGTCAAAGTTATCTTTCTATAGAAATTTTTGTCAAAATTGTATTTCTATAGGAAATTTAGTCGAATATTTACTTCTATTGAAAATTTTTTCAAAATTTTATTTCTTTAGAAAAATTTTGGGAGGAATATTTTGCAAAATCTACTGTAACATCATGAATTTTACCAATTTACCAAACAGCAGAAATTCTCCACTTTTGGTTGAATTCTACCAAATTTGGCGACCGTGCCCACAACAAATACGAGGGTTCGGTTGGTTTAGGTTAGATTTAATGGTGGCCCGATATTTCAGGTTCACTTAGATTACTCAGTCCATTGTGATACCACATTGGTGAACTTCATATTTGATTCAAATTTGCACTACTTCCACATCACAAATTGGGGATCAAATCTGTGTTTTTCGAAGCTCTTTTTGGCTGGAATAATAATGAAACCCTGAATTCATATTTGCGTTTGGATAACAATGTCATTCTTCTACGAATAGAAATAAAACTAATGAGCTAGAGTAAAAGTTAAGTGCAATAGACCCAGCTTTACCGTTTTACGTATTTTATTGACAAATTTGCCTAATTTTTCAAGCCATGATAGTTTTTGTAATTTTTTACACTTGTGTGTAATCTGCACTGAAGTTTGGTTGTTGAATATCTTACCACATTTGTCATATGGGAGGTTTTCAATAGAATTCATAGACTCTTTTGGGATTAAAAATTTAAAAGCAAACCCATGCTATCCTCAATCATCTCGTAAAACGTTTCACATCTAAAGATTTATTTTCCTTTGCGCCATCAAATGCTGGGACATGTGCTGCATGTCATTTAACCAAATTAACTAGGTGCTAAACCATAGCAGACATAATCTGAATTACACTGAAACACCTGTCCTTAATGCACCATTCATAAATTTTTAATCACCTGGAGACACTAAATTTAACAGCCAAACATCTGCAGGATGAATGTTGAGTGGGCAAATAATTTTTTTTTGTCTGTTTGTTTATTATTTCATTAGATTTGAAATTAGCACAATATCATGAGGAAATGATTCAAGGGAAATGATACAGTGACGTAAAAATAATTTCACGAACTGAATTTGTGCATATTCTCTGATTATTATGATACTCGTAGAGTACAGCTGTTACTACCACCCATTAAGGTGGCTTTACGATGCTCACTCTGCCTTTATTCGCAATGTAATTGCTTTAATTGATAGCTTTGATGGTCGAGTGAGTATTCAGGAGAAACCGTGGGAGCATAGCTTCCTGTTTGCGTGTGTTGAAAATAACGCAATACATTATTATAAAAAAAAAATTAAACAAACATAAATATTTTGTATTTACATCTCGTGTGAAAAACAATTTACATCAATAAACCAGCCACGCCACGTTCCTATCATTTGTAATAATGGCAAATAAAAACTAAATTGAAATGACTTTAATTATTCCAACAGCCAGAAGTGAATAAAAAGGACATTATACTGCGAACAGTGAGGTGGGATGGGAAATGGGATATTTAAGGTCATTTGATGAAGGATACTCCCTCAAGGATATCGGTTCAAATGATTTGCTGTTCGAAATTAAATTAATAGTTCTGCAAAGATCATTTTAACTTCTATTCTTGTGTGTGCTTTATGGGTCTAAAGATGCAAGAAATCAAATGGAAAATCGAAACTAACGATTATAATAAGAATCGAGCTCTCGAATTTTTCATAATTAAATGATACAGGGACCGTATAAAAATCTGGATCTGCATCAATCAATTGGATCTATGTGAATCAAATAAATACAGCACTTTATGGACTTCAAATATGTCTAGTAAATCGCATAAAGAAATTGCGATGTTTCAAGAAATTAAATTGTGGGATCACCATATCAAAACATAAACAAAATAATTGTTTAAAATTCAAAAATCCCAGCAAATGGAATATTATGTCAAAATTTTATTTCTATAGAGAATTTTGTTAAAATTTTATTTCTATAGAAAATTGTGTAAAAATTTTATTTCTATAGAAAATTTTGTTAAAAATCTATTTCTTTAGAAAATTTTGTCAAAATTTTATTTCTATTGAAATTTTGTCAAAATTTTATTTCTATAGAAAATGTTGACAAAATCTTGTATAGAAAAAAAAAATTAAACATTTTATTTCTATAGAAAATTTTGTCAAAATTTTATTTCTATAGAAAATTTTGTCAAAATTTTATTTCTATAGAAACAATTTTCCAAATTTTATTGCTATTGAAAATTTTGACAAAATTTTATTGTTAATGAAAATTTTGTCAAAATTTTATTTCTATAGAAAATTTTGTCAACATTTTATTTCTATAGAAAATTTTGTAAAAATTTAATTTCTGTAGTAAATTATGTCAAAATTTTATTTCTATAGAAAATTGTGTCAAAATTTTATTTCTATAGAAAATTTTGTCAAAATTTTATTTCTATAGAAAATTTTGTCAAAATTTTATTTCTATAGAAAATTTTGTCAAAATTTTATTTCTATAGAAAATTTTGTCAAAATGTTATTTCTATGGAAAATTTTGTCAAAATTTTATTTCTATAGAAACAATTTTCCAAATTTTATTGCTATTGAAAATTTTGACAAAATTTTATTGTTAATGAAAATTTTGCCAATATTTTATTTCTATAGAAAATTGTGTCAGAATTTTATTTCTAAATTTGTCAATATTTTTATACCCTTCACCACTACTGTGGTACAGGGTATAATAAGTTTGTGCATTTGTATGTAACGCCAAGAAGGAGTAATCATAGACCAACGTTTTAGTATACGGATCGGTTTAGAACTAAATTCTTAGTCGATTTAGCGATGTCCGTCTGTCTGTCTGTCTGTCTGTTGATGTATTTTTGTGTGCAAAGTACAGCTCGCAGTTTTAGTCCGATTGTCCTAAAATTTGGTATAGGGTCCTGTTTCGGCTCAAAGATGATCCCTATTGATTTTGGAAAAAATCGGTTCAGATTTAGATATAGCTGCCATATATATTTTTCACCGATCTGGTCATAATTGGCGTGTATATCAACCGATCTTCCTCAAATTCCGTACATCCAAATATTTTATGAGTCTCGCAAAACTTGCAAAATATCAGCCAAATCGGTTCAGATTTAGATATAGCTCCCATATATAGCTTTCGCCCGATTTACACTCATTTGCCCACAGAGGCCAATTTTTTGCTCCGATTTAGTTGAAATTTTGCACAGGGAGTAGAATTAGCATTGTAGCTATGCGTGCCAAATTTGGTTGAAATCGGTTCAGATTTAGATATATCTCCCATACATAGCTTTCGCCCGATTTACACTCATATGACCGTAGAGGCCAATTTTTAACTCCGATTTAGTTGAAGTTTTACACAGGGAGTAGAATTAGCAGTGTAGCTATGCGTGCCAAATTTGGTTGAAATTGGTTCAGATTTAGATATAGCTCCCATATATATGTTTTTCTGATTTCGACAAAAATGGTCAAAATACCAACATTTTCCTTGTAAAATCGTCACTGCTTAGTCGAAAAGTTGTAAAAATGACTCTAATTTTCCTAAACTTCTAATGCATATATATCGAGCGATAAATCATAAATAAACTTTTGCGAAGTTTTCTTAATATTGCTCCAGATTTAAATGTTTCCCATATTTATTTTTTACTAACATTGTGTTCCACCCTAGTGCATTAGCCGACTTAAATTTTGAGTCTATATATTTTGTAGAAGTCTATCAAATTCTGTCCAGATCGAGTGATATTTAAATATATGTATTTGGGACAAACCTTTATATATAGCACCCAACACATTTGACGGATGTGATATGGTATCGAAAACTTAGATCTACAAAGTGGTGCAGGGTATAATATAGTCGGCCCCGCCCGACTTTAGACTTTCCTTACTTGTTTTTCTATGGAAAATTGTGTCAACATTTTATTCCTATAGAAAAATTTCTCAAAATTTTATTTCTATAGAACATTTTGTCAAAATCTTATTATTTCTACAGAAAATTTTGTCAAAATTTTATTTCTATAAAAAATTTTGTCAAAATTTTATTTCTATAGAAAATTTTTTCAACATTTTATTTATATAGAAAATTTTGTAAAAATTTTATTTCTGTAGTAAATTATGTCAAAATTTTATTTCTATAGAAAATTTTTTCAAAATTTTATTTCTATAGAAAATTTTGTCAAAATTTTATTTCTATAGAAAATTTTGTCAAAATTTTATTTCTATAGAAAATTTTGTCAAAATTTAATTTCTATAAAAAATTTTGTCAAAATGTTATTTCTATGGAAAATTTTGTCAAAATTTTATTTCTATAGAAAATTTTTTCCAAATTTTAGAAGAAGACGCATTTCTCTAATATAAAGTGTTTTTCCTTGTCCAAAAGTCGACAAACTTTTCAATGAAGTCGTATTATCCTTATAATTAAGTGATTTGACTTAAAAATGGGTCTAAGGTCAACTTGACTTTAATAAATCAGAAAAATTCTTTAAATTTAATGAAATTGTCTTTAAATAAATAAATAATTTTTATCGATTATCTTGAGAAGAAAAAAACCATCAACATTGACTATTATATGGCGTTATTGGAGCGTTTGAAGCTCGAAATCGCGGCAAAACGGCCCCATATGAAGAAGAAAAAAGTTTTGTTCCACCAAGACAACGCACCGTGCAACAAGTCATTGAGAACGATGGCAAAAATTCATGAATTGGGCATCGAATTGTTTCCCCACCCACCGTATTCTCCAGATCTGGCCCCCAGCGACTTTTTCTTATTCTCAGACCTCAACAGGATGCTCGCAGGGCAAAAATTTGGCTGCAATGAAGAGGTGATCGCCGAAACTGAGGCCTATTTTGAGGCAAAACCAAAGGAGTACTACCAAAGTGGTATCAAAAAATTGGAAGGTCGTTATAATCGTTGTATCGCTCTTGAAGGGAACTATGTTGAATAATAAAAACGAATTTTGACAAAAAAAATTTGTTTTTCTTTGTTAGACCGGGGACTTATCAGCCAACCTGTTATATAATTATAGACCGATATTGATCAATTTTTGCTAAGTTGTTACAGACCATATACTAACACCACGTATCAAATTTCAACCGGATCGGATGAATTTTGCTTCTCTTAGAGGCTCCGCAAGCCAAATATGGGGATCGGTTTATATGGGCCGATGTGGACCAATTTTTGCATGGTGATTAGAGATCATATACATACACTATGAACCAAATTTCAGCCGGATTGGATGAAATTTGCTTCTCTTGGAGGATCCGCGAACCAAATCTGGGGATCGGTTTATATGGGGACTATATATAATTATGGGCCGATGTGAACCAATTTTTGCATGGTGATTAGAGATCATATTCATACACTATGTCCAAAATTTCAGTCGGATTGGATGAAATAGGCTTGTCTTAGAGGCTCCGCAAGCCAAATCTGGGGGTCCGTTTATATGGGGCTATACGTAAAAGTGGACCGATATGACACATTTCCAATACCATTCGACCTATATCAATAACAACTACTTGTGCCAAGTTTCAAGTCGATAGCTTGTTTCTTTCGGAAGTTAGCGTAATTTCAACAGACGGACGGACGGACATGCTTAAATCTACTCAGAATTTCATCACTACCCAGAATATATATATAATTTATGGGGTCTTTAAGCAATTTTTCGATGTGTTACAAACGGAATGAAAAAGTTAATATACCCCCTATCCTATGTTGGAAGGTATACAAATTATAAAAATTATTTGTTTGTTAAAATATCACAAAATTTTTCTAATTCACATTAAATTTCTGAATTCGGTTCACACCTTAGGAATTGATGCAAATTTAGGGATCCAAAAAGAACATGTTCACTACTTCTTGGGCGACGCCTTTTTTGCTGGGTATGTATAAATAAAAGTCAGTTAAAAAATTCACACTATAAAAGATACATCAAAGTAAACGATATTTTCTTGACCTGAAAAAAAAATAAACTAAAGATGCAATTATCAAGCTTTTTATCTGTAATACAAATATTAAATGTCTCAGTTAATTTAATAATTATTTCTTTAAATTAAAAATGTATATTTATAAGAAAAATCTGTCGGTCTTCAAAGACATACGACCCCAGCAAAAAAATTTGGAATGCACAACTTTAAAAGAACTTCCAAAAATGCTCTCCCAACGATGTTCTTTATTTTAACTGCACAGGAAGTTCATATGAGTTAATTTCTTTATAACTCGCTTTTTCATATTTTTAATGGGTAATTAATTTTTTTATACCCTCCACCATAGGATGGGGGGTATATTAACTTTGTCATTCCGTTTGTAACGCATCGAAATATTGCTTTAAGACCCCATAAAGTATATATATTCTGGGTAGTGGTGAAATTCTGAGTCGATCTGAGCATGTCCGTCCGTCCGTCCGTCTGTTGAAATCACGCTAACTTCCGAACGAAACGAGCTATCGACTTGAAACTTGGCATGTAGGTCAGATGGTATTGCAAATGGGCCATATCGGTCCACTTTTACGTATAGCCCCCATATAAACCGATCCCCCGATTTGGCTTGCGGAGCCTCTAAGAGAAGCAAATTTCATCCGATCCGGCTGACATTTGGTACATGGTGCAGGTATATGGTCTCTAACAACCATGCAAAAATTGGTTCACATCGGTCCATAATTATATATAGCCCCCATATAAACCGATCCCCCGATTTGGCTTGCAGAGTCTCTAAGAGAAATAATTTTCATCCGATCCGGCTGCAATTTGGTACATGGTATTAGTATATGGTCTCTAACAACCATGCAAAAATTGGTCCATATCGGTCCATAATTATATGTAGCCCCCATATAAATCGATCCCCCGATTTGGCTTGCGGAGCCTCTAAGAGAAGCAAATTTCATCCGATCCGGCTGAAATTTGGTACATGGTGTAAGTATATGGTCTCTAACAACCATGCAAAAATTGGTTCACATCGGTCCATAATTATATATAGCCCCCATATAAACCGATCCCCCGATTTGGCTTGCAGAGTCTCTAAGAGAAATAATTTTCATCCGATCCGGCTGCAATTTGGTACATGGTATTAGTATATGGTCTCTAACAACCATGCAAAAATTGGTTTACATCGGTCCATAATTATATATAGCCCCCATATAAACCGATCTCCCGATTTGGCTTGCGGAGCCTCTAAGAGAAGCAAATTTCATCCGATCCGGCTGAAATTTGGTGCGTGGTGTTAGTATATGATCTCTAACAACCATGCAAAAATTGGTCCATATCGGTCCATAATTATATATAGCCCCCATATAAACCTATCACCAGATTTGACCTCCAGATTTGAAAATTCTTCGCATTCGGTTGAAATTTGGTACGTGGTGTTAATATAGGGTATCCAACAACCATGCAGGAATTGGTTCCTGTCCATAATAATATATAGCTCCCTTATAAACCGATCCCCAGATTTGACCTCCGGTGCCTTTTGAAGGAGCAAAATTCATCCGATCTGGTTGAAATTTGGTACGTGGTGGTAGTATATGATATTTAAGTCTTTAGTCTTTCGTAGAAGTTTCTACGCAATCCATGGTGGAGGGTACATAAGATTCGGCCTGGCCGAACTTACGGCCGTATATACTTGTTTGTGTTTCAAATAGGTTAAAAATAGATTAAGAATTAATAAAATGATACAAATTATTTAAATTTAGCCGAAAAAAATGCTAAATCCTTTGTAGAAAAATTTCGAATTTTTCAAAATATTTGATCACAAAAGTTCCAGACAAGCGTTATAATGCATTAAAAATCATAACAAATTTTAAAAATTATTTATTTGTCTAAATATCACAAAATTTCTTAATTCACATCCAAAACACTGGATTCACCGGACACCTTAAGAAGTGATGTAAATTCAGTGCAGCGGCTGTTGAAATGGTGGACATCCGTCCTATGACAAGCCCATGTTAAATTCATCGCTTCTGCGTCAATGTTGCACCACTTCCGGATCCAAAAAGAAAATTTTCACTACTTTTTTGGCGACGCTTTTTTTGCTGGGACTTTAACGATGGTACCCAAACTTTAAAGGATCTAATTTTTAAAGAAGAAAATTTTAAGTCAAAGACTATGAACTATGTGAAATTTCTTTATTTTTAAGAAATTTGTCTTTAATACTGTGTAAATTACGTGCCCTAAAATTCAAATTGCATAATCTTGCAAATTCGGCCAATATTTTGTTCAGTGTGTATCTGTCCCACAGTAACTCCTTATTTGATATTGTGAAAAAACAAACAGTCTAGTGTTGTTCGCCGCAAAGGCCTCGCTACCCTGCCGTAGGACTATAATACTCGAATAGCTACCCCACACAGTGAACAGCAATTATCATAAAGTCATTATCGCTTCATTACCACACAAAAGAAATAACGACAGCAGCAACCACAGCCGCAGGAGCAAAAGACGACAAATGAAAACACATTTATTATTGTTATTATCACAATACACCATCCACACCCACTCATACACACGCACACAGAACATCACAGAAAAGCCCTTATTTCCCGTTGTACTAATTGTGATGGTCAAATATGTGTGCGTACACGCACACATTTTGTCTGTCCACCTTTACACGGCATTTTAATGATAAGCAGCCACGAACAAACACGAAAGCTTTTTTCTACCAAAAATGGAAATTTATGATTGTCTCTATCCCCTCGCCAAAAAAAAAAAAAAAAAACAGAAAATTATATCCCATAATCCCTCACACAAAATTATACTAAAAGCAGGGTGGAATAAATGTCCACTAATTAGTACAGAAACATATAAGTTATTTAAAATTATTACCTTGGCTAAGACATGGGTCTAATTGCTTTGGAAAATAATGTCCGTCAATCCTGCCAATATAGTCATTTTATCTGAAAATAATTGAAAATTGAAAATATGATAATTTTCATAAGGTTTGATAAAATTGTTTAATAAGAGGTTTTGGGGCAACGACTTGTTATACTGAAAATGAGCAATAGTTCGTTTCTTTGATATATCATAAGATAGACTATATTAACTTGGGGGGAATTTTTGGAAATAATTTGTACTAAAATAACAATCATCTTTCATACTGAATTATGATTAAAAGACTTTCTTATTACTCGTTTCCTGGGTGGCGTATGAGTATGCTTTAACGTTTGTGGAATTAATCATACGTACAATGGTCCCAACCGGAAGAACATACTATCCGAGTGATTTTTTCATACTGACCCAGCAAAAAAAAATTTGGAAATTGTTCTAAAAGCATAAAAGCACTTCCAAAAATGTCCTTTTTCAATTACACAGAAAGTTCTTCTTATTCAATTTTTTATCGTTTTTCCAAATTTTTAATGAGTATTTTAAACATCTTGTATTTCAAATAAGTTAAAAACAGAATAAGAATTAAAAAAAGGGTACAGATAATTTAAATGTTGTCGAAAAAATGCTAAATCCATTCTTAAACAAGTAAGTAAAGTCTAAAGTCGGGCGGAGCCGGCTATATTATACCCTTCACCACTATGTAGACAAACATTTGTGTTACCATCTCAACTACTTAAAATTTGCTGGGAGCAATATAAAAGTTTGCATTTCCAGATACAAATACTTTTAATGGAAACAATTTTTTGTACTTCTACAAAAACTCTAGAATTAAAATTTAAATCGGCTAACGCCCTGGGATAAAACACAATGTCAGTAAAAAATATGGGAAATATGAAGCGAGAGAAGTTTTAATGCAATTGTACAAAAGAGATTTATGATTTTTCAGGCGATACATATGTATTCGAGATAAAGGACAATTAGAGTAATATTTACAATTTTTGCTACTCAGCAGTGGCGATTTTAAAAGGATATTGGTTAGATGTGGTCAAGTGTGAGTTGTGATATATTATTTGGTCTAGTCGGGAGACTTGGAGCCTTATTTAAAACTCATCCGTTCTGTGGAAATTTTGGCATTGCAGTGTGTAGGATATGGCTAAGATATGGGGAAATCATCACAGAATTTTGTGTAAAGTGTGAGAATTTTGGCCATATTTGTATTCTCTGAGGAAACTATCCAGTCAATTGGAGGAAAATCCCATTGAAAATTGGTCTAAAATGTGTAACAGTCTACCATATTTCCCCAACTCTGGTGTACGTATATATGGGAGCTATATATAATCTGAATCGATTTTGACTAAATTTTACATGTATAGTTAGAATAATAATTCTGCTATCTATGCGAAATTTCACGTAAATGGGAGTATAACTTTGGCAGATATATGTGGGAGTCATATCTAAATCTGAACCGATTTCAACCAAATTTGGCACAATTACCGACACTACTAAACGTACTCCTTGTGCGAAATTTGAAGCAAATCACCGCGAAACTCTGGCTTTTGTGGCCATATAAGTTCAAATCGGACGAAAGATATATATGGGAGCTATATCTAAATCTGAATCGATTTTGACCATATTTGGCACATACAATAGCATTGTTAAAAGTACCGCTTGTGCAAAATTTGAAGTAAGTCAGGGTAAAACTCTGGCTTTTGAGACCATATAAGTCCAAATCGGGCGAAAGATATATATGTGAGCTATATCTAAATCTGAACCGATTTTAACAAAATTTGACACACTTAACGATACTATTAAACGTACCCCTTGTGCAAAATTTGAAGCAAATCACAGCAAAACTCTGGCTTTTGTGGGCATATAAGTTCAAATCGGACGAAAGATATATATGGGAGCTATATCTAAATTTGAACCGATTTCAATCAAATTTACCAAGCATTGGTAGAATGTCAATTCTACCCTCTGTGCAAAATTTCACGAAGATCGGTAGTAAACTTTGGCCTCTGTGGTCATATGAGTCTAAATCGGACGAAAGATATATATGGGAGCTATATCTAAATCTGAACCGATGCGGCTGATATTTTGCAAGATTTTCGAGATTCATAAAATATTTGGATGTACGTTATTTCAAGAAAATCGGTTGATAAACACGCTAACTATGACCACATCGGGGATAAATATATATGACAGCTATATCTAAATCTGAACCGATTTTTTCCAAAACCAATAGCGATTGTCTCTGTCCCAAGAAACGGCCCTATGCCAAATTTGAGGACGATCGGACTTAAATTGCGAGCTGTTCTTTGTGCACAAAATTACATATACAGACAGACGGACAGACGACAGACAGACAGACAGACGGACATCGCTAAATCGACTCAGAATTGAATTCTAAGCCGATCGGTATACTAAAAGATGGGTCTATGACCACTATTTCTTGGCGTTACATACAAATGCACAAACTTATTATACCCTGTACCACAGTAGTGGTGAAGGGTATAAAAATTACGGATTTTTGAAAAAAAAATGAGTCCAATAAAATCATAAAAAAATATAAAAAATATTTATTTGCAAAATGTAACCAATTTTTTCATTCACATCTCAAAACCCTGAATTCGGACCATACCTTAAGAAGTGATGCTAACTCAATGCAACGGTGAATGAAATGGTGGACATTTTGAGAAAATTTCCAATAGAAATAAAATTTTGACAAAATTTTCCATAGAAATAAAATTTTAACAAAATTTTCTATAGAAATAAAATTTTAACAAAATTTTCTATAGAAATAAAATTTTGAATACATATCTATAGAAATAAAATTTTAACAAAATTTTCTATAGAAATAAAATTTTGAATACATCTCTATAGAAATAAAATTTTGACAAAATTTTCTATAGAAATAAAATTTTGACAAAATTTTCTATAGCAATAAAATTTTGACAAAGTTTTCTACAGAAATAAAATTTTGATCAAATTTTCTATAGAAATCAAATATTCACAAAATTTTCTTTAGAAATAAAATTGTTGACAATGTTTTCTCTAAAAATAAAATTTTCACAAAATTTTCTTTAGAAATAAAATTTTTGGCAATGTTTTCAATAAAAATAAAATGTTGGTTGATTATTTTTGGCTCGAGTGGCAACCATGAATATGAACCGATATGGACCAATTTGTGTGTGATGGGGGATCGGCTATATATAACTATAGACCGATATGGGGGCTATACGTAAAAGTTTATATGGGGGCTATACGTAAAAGTGGACCGATATGGACCAATTTTTGCATGGTTGTTAGAGACCATATACTAAAACCATGTACCGGATGAAATTTGCTTCTCTTAGAGCAATCGCAAGCCAAATTTGGGGGTCCGTTTATATGGGGGCTATACGTAAAAGTGGACCGATATGGCCCATTTGCAATACCATCCGACCTACATCAATAAAATTTCATGATTTCAACAGACGGACATGCTCAGATCAACTCAGAATTTCACCACGACCCAGAATATATACACTTTATGTCTTAGAGCAATATTTCGATGTGTTACAAACGGAATGACAAAGTTAATATACCCCCATCCTATGGTGGAGGGTATAAAAATAAAATTTTTTAACAATTTTGTATAGACATAGAATTTATAAAGGGTGATTCTTTTGAGGTTAGGATTTTCATGCATTAGTATTTGACAGATCACGTGGGATTTCAGACATGGTGTCAAAGAGAAAGATGCTCAGTATGCTTTGACATTTCATCATGAATAGACTTACGATCTGCCACAACGTCGAATTTTCAGTGAATGGGCCCTAGAAAAGTTGGCAGAAAATCCGCTTTTTTATCGACAAATTTTGTTCAGCGATGAGGCTCATTTCTGGTTGAATGGCTACGTAAATAAGCAAAATTGCCGCATTTGGAGTGAAGAGCAACCAGAAGCCGTTCAAGAACTGCCCATGCATCCCGAAAAATGCACTGTTTGGTGTGGTTTGTACGCTGGTGGAATCATTGGACCGTATTTTTTCAAAGATGCTGTTGGACGCAACGTTACGGTGAATGGCGATCGCTATCGTTCGATGCTAACAAACTTTTTGTTGCCAAAAATGGAAGAACTGAACTTGGTTGACATGTGGTTTCAACAAGATGGCGCTACATGCCACACAGCTCGCGATTCTATGGCCATTTTGAGGGAAAACTTCGGAGAACAATTCATCTCAAGAAATGGACCGGTAAGTTGGCCACCAAGATCATGCGATTTGACGCCTTTAGACTATTTTTTGTGGGGCTACGTCAAGTCTAAAGTCTACAGAAATAAGCCAGCAACTATTCCAGCTTTGGAAGACAACATTTCCGAAGAAATTCGGGCTATTCCGGCCGAAATGCTCGAAAAAGTTGCCCAAAATTGGACTTTCCGAATGGACCACCTAAGACGCAGCCGCGGTCAACATTTAAATGAAATTATCTTCAAAAAGTAAATGTCATGGACCAATCTAACGTTTCAAATAAAGAACCGATGAGATTTTGCAAATTTTATGCGTTTTTTTTTTTAAAAAGTTATCAAGCTCTTAACAAATCACCCTTTATATAGAAATTAAATATTGACAAAATTTTTGTAGAGAAATAAAATTTAAACAAAATTTTCTATAAAAATAAAATTTTGAGAAAATTGTCCACATGGAAATAAAAATTTGACAAAAATTTTGTATAGGAATAATATGAAGAATGTGGTAATTCCGAAACAGCTGTACATCCAACCATCTTGCAGTCTCCCAGCAAAAAATATTTCAGCAGTAAAATTTAGTTGCGCTTTTTGGTATACAATAAAGTAGGCAGTGCATCCACCCTGCATGTATCGGCGGCAATAACATAAACGAGTAATCAAACTAGTTTATGATCATTCGTTTACGCTATTGCAACCAATTCATGCAGTATAGATGCGCGAAAGGTAGTGCTGTTTTCCTTCATACCAATAACAATATTGCTCACTTCTGAGCAATATTGTTATTGAATTGAGCAATTATATCAGCGCTATGTTGAATCTGCTAGAAAGCGGGACATCGCCCACAAAAATCAGCGCTGATTCGGTTGTTTTGTAAGCAGTTGGTGCTGCCTCTCTCCCTTAAAATCCTGCTGAAATAGTGCTCCATTTTTTGCTGGGCTATAGGGCTTTGCCCAAATAAATTTGACAAGCATACTTTTCCTCTTTTGGTTAAGCTACACTTGTAGTTTAGTCAATGCATGGCTTTAAGCTGAGATCAAAAACAAAAATAACGATTGAAGAGAAGCCAACAATAACAAACAAAACGAATGAATAATATTTAGACAAAATTTTTGTATAGAAATGAAATTTTAACAAAATAGGAATAAAATTTTAACAAAATAAAGATACAAATTTAACAAAATTTTCTATAGAAATAAAATTTTAACAACATTTTCTATAGAAATAAAATTTTGGCAAAATTCTCTATAAAAATAAAATTTTGACAAAATTTTCTATAGAAATAAATTTTTGACAAAAGTTTTGTATAGAAATATAATTTTGACAAAATTTTCTATAGACATAAAATTTTGACAAAATTTTCTATAGAAATAAAATGTTGACAAAATTTGCTATAGAAATAAAATTTTGACAAAAGTTTTGTATAGAAATATAATTTTGACAAAATTTTCTATAGAAATAAAATTTTGACAAAATTTCCATAGAAATAAAATTTTGACAAAATTTTCTAGAGAAACAAAATTTTGACAAAATTTTCTAGAGAAATTACATTCTGACAAAATTTTCTATAGAAATTAAATTTTGACAAAATTTTCTATAGAAATAAAATTTTCACAAAATCTTGTTTAGAAATAACATTTTTGACAATGGTTTCTATAGAAATAAAATTTTGAAAAAATTTTCTATAGAAATAAAATGTTGACAAAATTTTCTATAGAAATAAAATTTTGACCAAATTTTGTATAGAAATAAAATTTTGACCAAATTTTCTATTAAAATAAAATTTTGACTAAATTTTCTATATGGAAATAAACATTTTTGTATAGAAATAAAATGTTGACAAAATTTTGGTATTTCCATATTTCACAAAATTTTCTTTAGAAATAAAATTTTTGACAATGTTTTCTATAAAAATAAAATTTTCACAAAATTTTCTATAGAAATAAAATTTTTACAAAATTTTCTATAGAAATAAAATTGTGACAAAATTTTCTATAGAAATAAAATTTTGCAAAATAATTTTTGGCTCGAGGTGCAACCGTGAACACAAGTCAAAAATAAGAATAAAAATTAAAACAAAATCTATTTATTTTCAATTTTAAAAAATTGTTATTTAGTTTTGATGTTTGGTGTTTGGTATGGGAAGAATGGTTTTCTCTCAGATATTTTTATTGGATCACATTGCATTAAAAAAAATTAATTTTGCTTATAAACTTAGTAACAAAGATTAAGCAAATGAAAGTGAAACTCTGGCCTCTTGGCCCATATCGGGCAAAGAAGATTTTTGGGAGCTATATCTACATGAACAGATATATACACTGAAACAAATATTGACGCAATTTGCTTTAAAATTAATTTTCTTTTAATTTAGAAAACGAGTCTTGGAAATTTGCTTCCTTCCGTTATAGTCTTTGAAGTAAAGGCTATTTTTTTTTTTAATTAAAGAAAAATATTTTTGATTTAAGGAAATAATCGTTAAATTAACTAACCCAACAAAAATATTTCAGCAGTAAAATTTCGTTGCGCTTTTTTGAATACAATAAAGTAGGCAGTGAATCCATACTCCATGTATCGGCGGTCATAACGTAAACGAGTAATCAAACAAGTTTATGATCATTCGTGTACGTTATTGCAACCAATTCATGCAGTATAGATGCGCGAAATGTAGTGCTGTTTTCCTTCATACCAATAACAATACTGCTCACTTCTGAGCAATATTGTTACAGAAATGAGCAATTATATCAGCGCTATGTTGAAGCTGCTATAAATCGGGATATCGCCCACAAAAATCAGCGCTGATTCCGTTGTTTTATAAGCAGTTGGTACTGCCTCTCTCCCTTACAATCCTGCTGAAATAGTGCTCCAGTTTTTGCTGGGAAGATATTGAGTCGTTGGTTTGAAATGCTTCAATTAAGACTAAGCATTACTGTGAGGGGATAATCCAATGTTGAAAAACTTTTTGGTGTTCGGTTGAAACTGCGATTGAGCCCCCGCATACAAAGGGCGGGTATGGTAACCATCCCAGCCAAAAATAATTCAGCAGTAAGAGTTTATTTTGGTATACAATAAAATAGGCAGTGCCTCCACACTGCATGAATCGGTAGCAATAACGTAAACGAGTAATCAAACTGGTTTATGATCATTCGCTTACGTTATTGCAACCAATTCATGCAGTATAGATGCACGAAAGGTAGTGCTGTTTTCCTTCACGCCAATCTTGCTATACTCAAGATTATATATCACATCTGAGCAGTATTTCTACTAAAATGAGCAATTATATCAGCGCTATGTAGAAGCTGCTCTAAATCGAGACATCGCCCAGTAAAACCAGCGATGATTCAGTTGTTTTGTAAGCAGTTGGTACTGCCTCTCTCCCTTATAATCCTGCTGAAGTAGTGCTCCATTTTTTGCTGGGATTGCACCACAGTGTCTCCCAAAAATAATTTTAGAAATTCTGGAATACCAATACAGATGAGAGAAGGTACACAGAAAAAATTTTCTCGAAAAATTTTCCAATTAAAATTTTAATTGAGTTTTAAACAAGTAAAGGGTGATTCTTTTGAGTTTAGGATTTTCATGCATTAGTATTTGACAGATCACGTGGGATTTCAGACATGGTGTCAAAGAGAAAGATGCTCAGTATGCTTTGACATTTCATCATGAATAGACGAACGATCTGCCACAACGTCGAATTTTCAGTGAATGGGCCCTAGAAAAGTTGGCAGAAAATCCGCTTTTTTATCGACAAATTTTGTTCAGCGATGAGGCTCATTTCTGGTTGAATGGCTACGTAAATAAGTAAAATTGCCGCATTTGGAGTGAAGAGCAACCAGAAGCCGTTCAAGAACTGCCCATGCATCCCGAAAAATGCACTGTTTGGTGTGGTTTGTACGCTGGTGGAATCATTGGACCGTATTTTTTCAAAGATGCTGTTGGACGCAACGTTACGGTGAATGGCGATCGCTATCGTTCGATGCTAACAAACTTTTTGTTGCCAAAAATGGAAGAACTGAACTTGGTTGACATGTGGTTTCAACAAGATGGCGCTACATGCCACACAGCTCGCGATTCTATGGCCATTTTGAGGGAAAACTTCGGAGAACAATTCATCTCAAGAAATGGACCGGTAAGTTGGCCACCAAGATCATGCGATTTGACGCCTTTAGACTATTTTTTGTGGGGCTACGTCAAGTCTAAAGTCTACAGAAATAAGCCAGCAACTATTCCAGCTTTGGAAGACAACATTTCCGAAGAAATTCGGGCTATTCCGGCCGAAATGCTCGAAAAAGTTGCCCAAAATTGGACTTTCCGAATGGACCACCTAAGACGCAGCCGCGGTCAACATTTAAATGAAATTATCTTCAAAAAGTAAATGTCATGGACCAATCTAACGTTTCAAATAAAGAACCGATGAGATTTTGCAAATTTTATGCGTTTTTTTTTTTAAAAAAAGTTATCAAGCTCTTAACAAATCACCCTTTATATATGGCCGTAAGTTCGGCCAGGCCGAATCTTATGTACCCTCCACCATGGATTGCGTAGAAACTTCTACGAAGGACTGTCATCCACAAATTTCAACTCACATGGTTGTTAAATGTCATATGCTACCACCACGTACCAAATTTCAACCAGATCGGATGAATTTAGCTTCTCCAAAAGGCACCTGAGGGATCGGTTTATATGGGAGCTATATATTATTATGGACTCATAGGAACCAATTCCTGCATGGTTGTTGGATACCCTATACTAACACCATATACATCCGGATCGGATGAAAATTGTTTCTCTTAGAGGCTCTGCAAGCCAAATCGGGGGATCGGTTTATATGGGGCCTATATATAATTATGGACCGATGTGGACCAATTTTTGCATGGTTGTTAGAGACCATATACTTACACCATGTACCAAATTTCAGCCGGATCGGATGAAATTTGCTTCTCTTAGAGGCCTCGTAAGCCAAATTTGGCGGTCCGTTTATATGGGGGCTATACGTAAAAGTGGACCGATATGGCCCATTTGCAATACCATCCGACCTACATCAATAACAACTACTTGTGCCAAGTTTCAAGTCGATAGCTTGTTTCGTTCGGAAGTTAGCGTGATTTCAACAGACGGACGGACGGACATGCTCAGATCGACTCAGAATTTCACCACGACCCAGAATATATATACTTTATGGGGTCTTAGAGCAATATTTCGATGTGTTACAAACGAAATGACAAAGTTAATATACCCCCCATCCTATGGTGGAGGGTATAAAAATATTCAATTAAAAATTTAATTGAACCAACAAATTTTTTAATTGAAATAAAAATCAATCACAAAAATTAATAGTATCAATTAATTTTTTAAATTGGATCAATTAATTTTTAATTGGCCTTCAATTAATTCTTTAATTGATACTATCATTTCTGTGATTGAAGACATTTCAATAAAACAATTAATTGGATCAATTAATTTCGTGATTGAATCAGAAATTTTTTTTACGTGTGTGTTAGTAGGAATCATAGCAGGACACAATGCTCTGGGAAAACACATATTTGTAGATGATGTCTGGAAACTGAGGCTACGGAAGTCAACGACTGCTTAAGAAATTTATCGATTTTGTTGAGATTCAGCAGTGATTCGTAGATTAAAATTCGGTCCGCTGAAACGCCCATGAGAGGCATGATACGGCAAGAGCACTTGTGGGTGACATTTGATAATCCAATGAGTAAAATTCAATAATCCAAGAAGCGTGTATTCTATTTACAACTCAGGCCCACCAATTCATAAATCCCTTCTAGACCCGAGATTGTTTGCTCCAAATACTGCTAAACTCAATCAATGAACACATCATTGCGTTGTACTTTTCTATCAATTTATTTGGAAACGTTGACATTTAGTTTGCTTTAGAGGTAAATGACAAATATGACACCTATCAATTGTTCCCAAAATCAAGCAAATAATTTGTCCAGAAGTAGAAGAATAAGTTCTGTGAATAGATTTCCTTTGAACCTAGATCTCCTTCCAATTTCATATATGCGTATCTACTCGTGTAAATGTAAGACAATATCCTTTCTTAGCATACGGTGTTTATAGAGACAAAAGAGAAGATAACATTTGTGGTGCCTAAGAGGAACATGATGGAGTATGATGTGATGTGATTGATTTGATTTAGATTATGATTCCTGTTTATATTTTCCGCTTCCTTGCCGTACTCACTTCTCCTCCCCAAAATTTTCACACTCTTCACGCTTTTGGTATTTCCTTCCTCCAACACCTTACAGGAAAAGAAAGAAGAAATACGAATACAATGGAATAGAATAGAAAGACACTGTTTCAATATTCTGAGGGGGGGGGGGAATGTCAACATGCTACAAGCGATGACGATGATGATGATGAAGAGCATGCAGAGGCATAAAACACAAAAGATCAGAAACAAAAGATACAAGGAAATCATTCTGGGGGTTATCAACAACCTCTGTGAAAAGCTAGAGAAGATGAAGATGGCATAACACAAAGCCAAATACCACCTGAGGCTCTATCACACACCCACATAAATTTCCACGAATCCAATCCATGAAACATGGACGGACGGACTGACTGAAGCTGAAGGACCTAGACGTGGAAGAAGATTCTGGCAATAACGGATATATGAAACGGAAGTTAATAAAAATAATTTTTGCTTCAACACTGCAGCCTTGGTATTCGATTTGAGTTCAGCCACCAATGGTTGCAGGAGTATCAGCACAACGTAAATATTTCTAGGAACCAAGTGTCAATAACAGAGGCAAGAAAAAAATTCAAAGCGAAAACAAAGGAAAAAAAGCGAAGACAAAATATTTATATCCCAAAGGCTATTGAGAGATGGTAAAGTAGCTTCGATGCCATGGATTCAATTTCAATATGCTCGAGATTGAAGAAAACAATTCCCTTTGAAATTGTAACTAAAGAATTTTAATTGGTAGAGTGTTTGTGACTATTGAGACAAATAAAATTTAAATTTAAATAAACAATAATAGAAGTGAGTAAAAATCAAGGGTAGAGTTGCCTTTGTGCCACTTTTTTTTTTAACGTTGAGAGTTTTGTGCCACTTTTTTATTACACTCACTTATACATTAACAGTTTTTGTACATTTTGTACTCAACCTTCGTTCACATCACAAATGTGATTGTTGTATTGTAACAACCACTGTCTCAGACCTTATACGTTTCCCACCTATGCGACCAGTATATAGGGCTTTGTTCTTACTGAAAACAATTTGGCTTGATCCGTTACTACAGTGTTGCCAGGTTGGGAGTTTCTCCCCAACATAGTTAGAGGCTTTTATTCACATAATCCCCCTATTTTAGGGGTAACATTTATGCACGCAAAAAAATAATTCTTTCCTCCCGAAATTTTAGACAAACAAAGAATCAACAAGTATATACGGCCGTAAGTTCGGCCAGGCCGAATCTTATGTACCCTCCACCATTCTTAAAACTTCTTAGCATCGTTTTCTAAATTGTGAGTCCATACATGGTATATATTAGACCAAATAGGTAAGTCTACAAATAATTACGACTCGATATAGACTTTTGCACGGTACGTAGAGAGCCAGAATTGAAATATGGGGGTCGCTTATATGGGGGCTATATACAATTATGAATTTGATATGGACCAATTTTTTGTGATTGGGGATCGATTTATCTGGGGGCTATATATAACTATAGACCGTTATGGACTTAGTTAGGCATGGTTGTTAACGGCCATATACTAGCAAAATGTACCAAATTTCAACTCACTCAGATGAAATTTGCTCCTCCAAGTGACTCCAAAACCAAATATCGGGATCGGTTTATATGGGGCCTATATATGATTATGGACTGATATCGATCACTTTTGGCATGGTTGTTAAATATCATATACTACCACCACGTACCAAATTTCAACCAGATCGGAAGAATTTTGCTTCTCTCAAAAGGTACCGGAGGTCAAATATGGAGATCAGTTTATATGGGGGCTATATATAATTATGGACTGATATGAACCAATTCCTGCATGGTTGTTGAATACCATATAATAACATTACGTACCAAATTTCAACCGAATCGGATGAATTTTGTCTTCCAAGGGGGGCTATATATAATTATGGACCGATTTCGACCTATTTGTGCATGGGTGTTTGAGGCCATATATTAACACCACGTACCAAATTTCAACTGAATCAGATAATTTTTGGTCTTCCAAGAGGCTCCGGAGGTCAAATCGGGGGATCGTTTTATATGGGGGCTATATATAATTATTGACCGATGTGGACCAATTTTTGCATGGTTGTTAGATACCATATACTAACACCATGTACCAAATTTCAGCCGGATCGGATGAAATTTGCTTCTCTTAGAGGCTCCGCAAGCGAAATTGGGGGATCGGTTTATATGGGGGCTATATATAATTATGGACCGATGTGGACCAATTTTTGTATGGTTCTTAGAGACCATATACTAACACCATCTACCAAATTTCAGCCGGATCGGATGAAATTTGCTTCTCTTAGAGGGTCTGCAAGCCAAATTTGGGGGTCCGTTTATATGGGGGCTATACGTAAAAGTGGACCGATATGGCCCATTTGCAATACCATCCGACCTACATCAATAACAACTACTTGTGCCAAGTTTCAAGTCGATAGCTTGTTTCGTTCGGATATATATATATATATATATATATATATATATATATATATATATATATATATATATATATATATATATATATATATATATATATATATATATATATATATATATATATATATATATATATATATATATATATATATATATATATATATATATATATATATATATATATATATATATATATATATATATATATATATATATATATATATATATATATATATATATATATATACTCCCATCCTATGGTGGAGGGTATAAAATACAATCTTTTCTGGCTAACTCCATTTTCCCTCACATCTTTCTCACTTCCACTAGGTTTTTTAGTTCTTAACACCTTTTTCTGCAATACAAACTATGTAGAAGAAATTATTCGATTATATAAATTTTTTAAATTTTACCCTTCGCCTGGACGGAGAATCGAACCGCGAACCATACAATTTGTAAGCCAAGACACTTCATTTCTGAAGGTTTCAAAGCTTCTCTAAGTGGTTTCACTGCAATGTGGAACGCCGTTCGGACTCGGCTATAAAAAGGAGGTCCCTTGTCATTGAGCTTAACATGGAATTGGGCAGCACTCAGTGATAAGAGAGAGGTTCACCACTGTGGTATCACAATGGACTGAATAGTCTAAGTGAGCCTGATACATCGGGCTGCCACCTAACCTAACCTATCCACTGGACTATGTTGCTGTTATTGACATCAATAGTCCAACAGTTATATTTATATAGCATAGTTTTCGGCGCCCACGAGCCGATTAAACAAACTTTATGTAACATCAAAATACATTTAGTTGGGCACCTTGGAGCCATTGTTAGAACGTCCGACTTGCACGCCAAGGGTCGGGGGTGCGATCCCTACCAAAAAATTTTTTTTTTTCATAAAGGGTGATACGGTCAAAATTTGGTCAATATAAACTTGACGTATTTCTTTCAATTTTGCATTTAAAAAACCTGAACACCCTTCATTATGAAAGTGTGTATCCTATTTTGATTTTGGAATTCACTCTTCAGTTGTCAAAATGCCATCCAAGCAAGAAGAGCAGCGTATCAAAATTTTGCTCGAGCATCGCGAAAATCCGAGCTACTCGCATGCAAAGCTGGCAAAATCGCTAAAAGTTGCCAAATCAACCGTTACAAATGTAATTAAAGTGTTTGGGGAAGGTTTGTCGACAGCCAGGAAGTCTAGATCGGGGGAAATCGAAAACCGGAAGCCGCTGAGACGACAAAGAGAGTTGCCGGTAGTTTCAAGCGAAACCCTAACCTCTCTCTCCGAGATGCCGCAAATAAGCTGGGTGTATCGTCTACAACCGTGCATCGAGCCAAAAAACGTGCCGGACTATCGACTTACAAAGTTAGTGACTCCAAATCGCGATGATAAACAAAATACGGCGACCAAAACGCGATCCCGGAGGCTGTATACGACGATGCTGACGAAGTTTGACTGACGACGAAACCTACGTCAAAGCCGAGCAGCTTCCTGGACAGGAGTTTTATACGGCAAAAGGAAGGGGAAAGGTAGCAGATATTTTCAAGCACATAAAACTGTCAAAGTTCGCAAAGAAATATCTGGTTTGGCAAGTCATCTGTACCTGTGGCTTGAAAAGCAGCATTTTCATAGCTTCCGGGACTGTCAACCAAGAAATTTACGTGAAAGAGTGTTTGAATAAACGTCTGCTGCCTTTCCTGAAGAAACACGGTTGTTCCGTACTGTTTAGGTCGGATTTGGCATCTTGCCATTACGGTAAAAAGGCCATGGAGTGGTACGCCGCCAACAACGTGCAGGTGGTTCCCAAGGACAAGAACCTCCCAACACGCCAGAGCTCCGCCCAATTGAGAAATACTGGGCTATTGTCAAGCGGAACCTAAAGAAGACCAAAAAACTGCTAAGGACGAGGAGTAGTTCAAGGCAAACTGGCTTTCTGCGGCGAAGAAGGTGGACAAGGTGACTGTACAAAATCTGATAGCAGGTGTCAAGCGTGAGGCCCGGCAATTCGGATTTGGAAAAGCGAAAGCCTAACTGAATATTTTTCCTGAATTTTATACTAATTGAACTTGAAAAAGAAATTTAATTTGATTTTTTAAATAAACGATTTCACCGCGTTTTCCCTTGACCAAATTTTGACCGTATCACCCTTTATATTCCAGATATGTTCGGAAGACTTTGAAAATATGTTCATCATTACATGCTACTATATTAAATTTTTACTACGAAACTCTAAAATGTGTCTTATTAAAGACATAATGTCAGAAAAGAACTGTGCTAGATATAAACGACGTGGACAGTGTTGTTGTTTCAAAAATATTTTTTATTGAAAAAATAAAAATTTTCTAACAAAAGATTTTTTTGGTGACAAAAGTTTAAAATTTTCGAAAAAATTCAAAAAACTCTAACAAAAGAAAATCGTGTCGTTACATGTTTTCCAAACCTTTTCTCATTTTTTTGCGTGTATGGGGTAATTTTTGGGGGTAAAAAAAATATCATAGACCTTACAAAGTGGAGCAATTCTAAACCAAATTGGGTCAATTTTGACATGAATTTGGAGAAAAAAAGATGCGGGAAGTCAACCTTAGTTCCTAAATATAAGCAAGTACGCATTAGCATTATTTTTGTTATCCTTTTCTGAAAGGGCATTTTTATACCCTTCACCACTACTGTGGTAATAAGTTTGTGCATTTGTATGTAATACCAAGAAGGACCAGCTTAAGACCCATATTTTATTATACCGATCGTCTTAGAATTAAATTCTGAGTTGATTTATCGATGTCCGTCTGTCTGTCCGTCTGTTCATGTATTTTTTGTGCTAAGTACATCTCGCAGTTTAGGTCCGATCGTTCTCAAATTTGGCGTGAGAACTTATTTTGTCTCAAAAACGATCCCTATTAATTTTGGAAAACATCGGTTCAGATTTAGATATAACTGCCATATATAGTTATCACAGATTTGGTCATAAATCGCGTGTTTATCACCCTATCTTCTTCAAATTTCGTACTTCCGAATATTTAGTGAGTCCCGTAAATCATGAAAAGTGTCATCTAAATCGGTTCAGATTTAGATATAGCTCCCATATATATATTTCGACCGATTTACACCTACAGAGGCCAAAGTTCTACTCCAAGTAACGTGAAACTTTGCACAGCGGGTAGAATTAACATTCTTTCTATGCATGTCAAATTTGGTTAAAATCGATTCAGATTTAGATATAGCTACACGGACGAAAAAGGCTGTTTTTCATACCCAGCAAAAAATGGAGCACTATTTCAGCAGGATTGTAAGGGAGAGAGGCAGTACCAACTGCTTACAAAACCACAGAATCAGCGCTGATTTTTGTGGGCGATGTCCCGATTTATAGCAGCTTCAACATAGCGCTGATATAATTGCCCATTTCAATAACAATATTGCTCAGAAGTGACCGATATTGTTATTGGTATGAAGGAAAACAGCACTACCTTTCGCGCATCTATACTACATGAATTGGTTGCAATAACGTAAACGAATGATCATAAACTTGTTTGATTACTCGTTTACCGCCGATACATGCAGTGTGGATGCACTGCCTACTATATTGTATACCAAAAAGCACAACTAAATTTTACTGCTGAAATATTTTTTGCTGGGATATGTTTGGGTGTAAAAATTATATGTTTGGAACTCAAATTTTTTAACACAATATTTTTAAGTGCAAGCAAACAATGTTCATAAACTAGCATAAAATATTTGGGACATATATGTTAATATGTTAGAACATATTATGTTTGGGACATAAAATATTTGCAAATATAATATGTTTGGATGCAAACATATATTAATTTAGAAATAGTCTATAAACATATATGTGTTTAGAAAGAGAGACCTACAGAGTATGCTGCAAGTAAAATAATGGATGTAACCAATTGACGTCTTAAAAATATATCCACACAAAGAAAATTTCATTAAAATGTTTTTCTATCAGTGTATGCCTGAGGTGAAACATAATATGTTTTAACAATACAAACAATATTTTGTTTGAACCAATCCTAAAAATATATATGCTTGAAGCAAAATGTGTTTGGGGCATATACTACAGAAGCGATTTTTTTTGAGGAAGTGCCATATATATCTTTCGCCCGGTTCAGACTCATATGACCTCAGAGGACATAGCTTTACTCCGACTTTTTTGAAATTTAAAAAACAAAAATATTTTTTAAAGTGTTTGTAATATTTTGAACTAGTTATCTCTTTTCTTAGAACCCACATTTAAAAGTTTTCTTTATTCACTTGAATTGCGAAAATTTTTAAATACGATTTCTTTAAATTTTTGCTTTTTCGTAAATATTGACAGATTCTTACTAATGAACAGGGTTGCCAAGTTCTAAACGTTCAATCGAACGTGCACATTTTGTGTAGGCTGTACTGGATTTTCCAATCGAACAAAAAATGTTAAATTGTAGGGGAAAGGCGTAAATTCTGTAACAGATTTTTTACCTATCGAAATCACTATTGGATAGTCAGTACACAACAGTGTTGCCAGTATTGGGGATTTTCACCCAAATTGAGGATATTTTTCCTGAATGGGGACGATATTTGTGAATTGGGGACTTGGCGATTTGGTGGGGAATTTCCATAAATTTGGGGATTTTTTCGGTATAATCTTTTTTAACAAAATTTTATTTCTATAGGAAATTTTGGCAAATTCTATTTCTATAGAAAATTTTGTCAAAATTTTATTTCTATGGAAACCTTTGTCAAAATTTTATTTCTATAGAAAATTTTGTCAACATTTTATTTCTATAGAAAATTTTGTCAAAATTTTATTTCTATAGAAAATTTTGTCAAAATTTTATTTCTATAGAAAATTTTGTCAAAATTTTATTTCTATAGAAAATTTTGTCAAAATTTTATTTCTATAGAAAGTTTTGTCAAAATTTTATTTCTATAGAAAATTTTGTCAAAATTTTATTTCTATGGAAAATTTTGTCAAAATTTTATTTCTATAGAAAACATTGTCAAAAATTTTATTTCTATAGAAAACATTGTCAATAATTTTATTTCTATAGAAAATTTTGTGAAAATTTTATTCCTATAGAAATTTTTGTGAAAATTTTATTTCTATAGAAAATTTTGTCAAAATTTTATTTTTATAGAAAATGTTGTTTACATTTTAGTTCTATTGAAAATTTTGTCAAAATTTATTTCTATGGAAAATTTTGTCAAAATTTTATTTCTATGGAACATTTTGTCAAAATGTTATTACTATTGAAAATTTTGTCAAAATTTTATTACTATAGAAACTTTTGTGAAAATTTTATGTCTATAGAAAATTTTGTCAAAATTTTATTCTTATAGAAAATTTTGTACAAATTTTATTTTAATAGAAAATTTGTCAAAATTTTATTTCTATAGAAAAGTTTGTGAACATTTTATTTCTATAGAAAATTTTGTCAAAATTTTATTTCTATGGAAAATTTGTCAAATTTTTATTTCTATAGAAAATTTTGTCAAAATTTTATTTCTATAGAAAATTTTGTCAAAATTTTATTTCTATAGAAAATGTTGTCAAAGTTTTATTTCTATAGAAAATTTTGTCAAAATTTTATTTCTACAGAAAACATTGTCAAAAATTTTATTTATAAAATTTTTCCAAATTTCATTTCTATAGACAATTTTTTCAAAATTTTATTTCTAAAGAAAATTTTGTCAAAATTTTATTTCTATAGAAAATTTTGTCAAAATTTTATTCTTATAGAAAATTTTGTACAAATTTTATTTTAATAGAAAATTTATCAAAATTTTATTTCTATAGAAAAGTTTGTGAACATTTTATTTCTATAGAAAATTTTCTACAAATGTTATTTTTATAGAAATTTTTGTTAAAATTTTATTTCTATAGAAAATTTTGCTAAAATTTTATGTCTGTGGAACATTTTGTCAAAATGTTATTACCATAAAAATTTTGTCAAAATTTTAGTTTTATAGAAAACATTGCCAAAATTTTATTTCTATAGAAAATTTTGTCAAAATTTTATTTCTATAGAAAATTTTGTCAACATTTTATTTCTATAGAAAATTTTGTCAAAATTTTATTTCTATAGGAAATTTTGGCAAATTCGATTTCTATAGAAAATTTTGTCAAAATTTTATTTCTATAGAAAATTTTGTCAAAATTTTATTTCTATAGAAAATTTTTTTCAAAATTTTATTTCTATAGAAAATTTTGTCAAAATTTTATTTCTATAGAAAATTTTGTCAAAATTTTATTTCTATAGAAAATTTGTCAAATTTTTATTTCTATAGAAGATTTTGTCAAAATTTTATTTCTATAGAAAATTTTGTCAAAATTTTATTTCTATAGAAAATTTTGTCAAAGTTTTATTTCTCAATCACAAATTCTGCCAATCTCAAAACAATAAAAAAATCTACAATTTCTCGGTATGCTTTCTAACTATAGCCTGACTATAATTTAAATAGCAATGAAAGATGGAATTTAAATAGTATTGAAAGATGGACAGAAATTCCCGCTTTTGTTCTTTTTCAACCAGCCATTTAAATGCATTCACAATTGAGTTCATTTCTTCAAAAAGCATCCATTATTCTTTTATTGACTATCATGACTTTCATGTCCGTTGTGATAGCAAATATGAAACAGAGAATTGTGTTCCCTTTTTCTATTAACACAAAAGAAGAAATAATAGCAAATATCAAAGGTGAAGCTGTCAGTAACAGCAGTAGTAGGTGATGGTAAATAAACTCAATTATGGACTGCTTTTAGTGTCTAGAAATGTATCGACTAATATCAGCAGTTATACACAGAAAATAAGTTAACAAAATTTGTTTCAGCTAAATTTTTATCTAATATTGATTAAATTCAAAAGTGAAAATTTTTAATTTGATCATTTTTTTTTATAAATTGACGTTGATGATTGATCCTAACATTTCCGTAATGGAAGCAATTTCAATTGAAAATTAATGGGATCTCTAAATTTTATGACGATTGAAGACAAACATTTTTTTCTGTGTATTGAAGGTTCGATTGTGGGCAGTGAGGGAGTATGAATTTTAAGGTTAATTCAATCAATTTTCAAAAATATGAGATACATTCAATTATCTTTTAAAACATAAAGAGAATCCTATTTTATTTTCTAAATTTTATTCACCTGACATTTGCAGATTTATGCCCAATCAAATTGTTAAAACTCTATTTCAAATTTCAAAGGAATTAAGTCGAGAGTTATCATAACATTAACTAAAACTGTTTGAGATAGAATGAAAAGCTTATTAAGTCTTTTGTAATATGCATCAGTTTAGAAATATCCAATCTGTATTAAAATTATTATTATTTTTCATGAAAATGTTGCAGCATGCTGCTTTGTTTGAACTATTGCTATGTTTTATCAAATTATAATCAAGAAAAATAAAATTCTACAAAATTAAATTTTTTATGGAATATTTCGTGGAAATGGCATAATTTTATTATATATAATTCAGGATGTTTGCTTTTCTTTCTTAATCCTTAAACAAATTTTAAAAACAAGTAAGAAAGTCTAAAGTCGGGCGGGGCCGACTATATTATACCCTGCACCACTTTGTAGATCTAAATTTTCGATACCATATCACATCCGTCAAATATGTTGGGGGCTATATATAAATGTTTGTCCCAAATACATACATTTAAATATCACTCGATCTGCACAGAATTTGATAGACTTCTACAAAATCTATAGACTCAAAATTTAAGTCGGCTAATGCCTAGGGGGAAACACAATGTTAGTAAAAAACAAGTAAGGAAAGTCTAAAGTCGGGCGGGGCCGACTATATTATACCCTGCACCACTTTGTAGATCTAATTTTTCGATACCATATCACATCCGTCAAATGTGTTTGGGGCTATATATAAAGGTTTGTCCCAAATACATACATTTAAATATCACTCGATCTGGAAGAATTTGATAGACTTCTACAAAACCTATAGACTCAAAATTTAAGTCGGCTAATGCACTAGGGTGGAACACAATGTTAGTAAAAAAATATGGGAAACATTTAAATCTGAGGCAATTTTAAGGAAACTTTGCAAAAGTTTATTTATGATTTATCGCTCGATATATATGTATTAGAAGTTTAGGAAAATTAGAGTCATTTTTACGACTTTGCGACTAAGCAGTGGCGATTTTACAAGGAAATTGTTGGTATTTTGACCATTTTTGTCGAAATCAGAAAAACATATATATGGGAGCTATATCTAAATCTGAACCGATTTCAACCAAATTTGGCACGCATAGCAACAATGCTAATTATACAATCTGTGCAAAATTTCAACTAAATCGGAGTTAAAAATTGGCCTCTGTGGTCATATGAGTGTAAATCGGGCGAAAGCTATATATGGGAGATATATCTATATCTGAACCGATTTCAACCAAATTTGGCACGCATAGCTACAATGCTAATTCTACTCCCTGTGCAAAATTTCAACTAAATCGGAGCAAAAAATTGGCCTCTGTGGTCATATGAGTGTAAATCGGGCGAAAGCTATATATGGAAGCTATATCTAAATCTGAACCGATTTCAACCAAATTTGACACGCATAGCAACAATGCTAATTCTACTCCCTGTGCAAAATTGCAACTAAATAGGAGCAAAAAATGGGCCTCTGTGGGCAAATGAGTGTAAATCGGGCGAAAGCTATATATGGGAGCTATATCTTAATCTGAACCGATTTGGCTGATATTTTGCAAGTTTTTCGAGACTTATCAAATATTCGGATGTACGGAATTTGAGGAAGATCGGTTGATATACACGCCAATTATGACCAGATCGGCGAAAAATATATATGGCAGTTATATCTAAATCTGAACCGATTTTTTCCAAAATCAATAGGGATCGTCTTTGAGCCGAAACAGGACCCTATACCAAATTTTAGGACAATCGGACTAAAACTGCGAGCTGTACTTTGCACACAAAAATACATCAACAGACAGACAGACGGACAGACAGACGGACAGACAGACAGACGGACATCGCTAAATCGACAAAGAATTTAATTCTAAGCCGATCCGTATACTAAAAGGTTGGTCTATGATTACTCCTACTTGGCGTTACATACAAATGCACAAACTTATTATACCCTGTACCACAGTAGTGGTGAAGGGTATAAATATGGGAAACATTTAAATCTGAAGTAATTTTAAGGAAACTTCGCAAAAGTTTATTTATGATTTATCGCTCGATATACATGTGTTAGAAATTTAGGAAAATTAGAGTAATTTTTGCAACTTTTCGACTAAGCAGTGGCGATTTTACAAGGAAAATGTTGGTATTTTGACCATTTTTGTCGAAATCAGAAAAACATATATATGGGAGCTATATCTATATCTGAACCGATTTCAACCGAATTTGGAGCGCATAGCTACAATACTAATTCTACTCCCTGTGCAAAATGTCAACTAAATCAGAGCAAACAATTGGCCTCTGTGGTCATATGAGTGTAAATCGGGCGAAAGCTATATATGGGAGCTATATCTAAATCTGAACCGATTTCAACCAAATTTGATACAGACAGTTGGAATGTTAATTCTACTCCCTGTGCAAAATTTCAAATAAATGGGAGTTACAAATTGGCCTCTGTGGCATTTTAGTGTAAATCGGGCGAAAGCTATATATGGGAGATATATCTAAATCTGAACCGATTTCAACCAAATCTGGCACGCATAGCTACAATGCTAACTCTACTCCCCGTGCAAAATTTCAACTAAATCGGAGCAAAAAATTGGCCTCTGTGGTCACATGAGTGTAATTCGGGCGAAAGCTATATATGGGAGCTATATCTAAATCTGAACCGATTTCAACCAAATTTGATACAGACAGTTGGAATGTTAATTGTACTCCCTGTGCAAAATTTCAACTAAATCGGAGTTAAAAATTGGCCTCTGTGGTCATATGAGTGTAAATCGGGCGAAAGCTATATATGGGAGATATATCTAAATCGGAACCGATTTCAACCAAATTTGGCACGCATAGTAACAATGCTAATTCTACTCCCTGTGCAAAATTTCAACTAAATCGGAGTTAAAAATTGGCCTCTGTGGTCATATGAGTGTAAATCGGGCGAAAGCTATATATGGGAGATATATCTAAATCTTAACCGATTTCAACCAAATTTTGCACGCATAGACACAATGATAATTCTACTCCCTGTGCAAAATTTTAACTAAATCGGAGCAAAAAATTGGCCTCTGTGGTCATATGAGTGTAAATCGGGCGAATGATATATATGGGAGCTACATCTAAATCTAAACCGATTTCAAACAAATTTGGCACGCATAGCTACAATGCTAATTCTACTCCCTGTGCAAAATTTCAATTAAATCGGAGTAAAAAATTGGCCACTGTGGTCATATGAGTGTAAATCGGGCGAACGATATATATGGGAGCTATATCTAAATCTGAACCGATTTCAATAAACTTTAGCACACTTGACTACACTACTAATAGTACTCCTAGTGCAAAATTTCAACCAAATTGGGGTAAAACACTGGCTTCTGGGACCGTATTAGTCCATATCGGGCGAAATATATATATGGGAGCTATATCTAAATCTGAACCGATTTCAATAAAATTAGGCACACTTGACTATAGTACTAATTGTTCTTCTTGTGCAAAATTTTAGGCAAATTAGGGTAAAACTCTGGCTTCTGGGGCCATATAAGTCCATATCGGGCGAAAGATATATATGGGAGCTATATCTAAATCTAAACCGATTTCTTCCGAAATCAATAGGGTTCTATTCTGAGCCAAAACACATACTTGTGCTAAGTTTGAAGTCGATTGGACTGCGACCTAGACCTTGATTACAAAAATGTGTTCACGGACAGAAGGACATGGCTATATCGACTCAGGAGCCCACCCTGAGCATTTTTGCCGAAGACACCATGTGTCTATCTCGTCTCCTTCTGGGTGTTGCAAACATATGCACTAACTTATAATACCCTGTTCCACAGTGTGGCGCAGGGTATAATTAAACCGGGAGACCGGCCCATAATTGTATATAACACTCATATATACCGACTAGCAGATTTGACTTTTGGAGCTTTCAAATTTAAAGCACAATGTCAGTATATGCCCTCTAATAATTATGTAGAAATAGTTGCTTATCGGACCATAATCATATATACCGAATTTTCTATAGAAACAAAATTTTCTTTTGAAATAAAATTTTGACGAAATTTTCTATAAAATAAATTTTTGACAGAATTTTCAATAAAATAAAATTTTGATAAAATTTTCTATAAAATAAAAATTTGATAAAATTTTCTATAGAAATAACATTTTGCAAAATTTTCTATAAAAATAAATTTTTAACAAAATTTTCTATAAAAATAAAATGTTAACAAAATCTTCGATAGAACTAAAATTCTGACAAAAATTTTCTATAGAAATAAAATTTTGACAAAATTTTCTAAAGAAATAAAATTTTGACAACATTTTCTACAGATATAAAATTTTGACAAAATTGTCAAAATAAAATTTTCTATAGAAATAAAATTTTGATAAAATTCTCTATAGAAATAAAATTTTCTATAGAAATAAGATTTTGACAACACTTTCTACAGATATAAAATTTTGACAAAATTGTCTGTATACATATAATTTTGATAAAATTTTCTAAAGAAATAAAATTGTGACAAAATTTTCTATAGAAATAAGATATTGACAAAATTTTCTATAGAAATAAGATATTGACAAAATTTTCTATAGAAATAAAATTTTGACAAAATTTTCTATTAAAATAAAATTTTGACAAAATTTTCTATTGAAATAAAATTTTGACAAAATTTCCTATTGAAATAAGGTTTTGACAAAATTTTCTATTGAAATAAAATTTTGACAAAACTTTCAAAAAAAAAATAAAATTTCGGCAAAATTTTCTACAAAAATAAAATATTGACAAACTTTTCTGTAGAAATACAATTTTGAAAAAAAATTTTCTATTGAAATAAAATTTTGACAAAATTTTCTAAAGAAATAAACTGTTGACTAAATTTTCTACAGAAAAAAAAATTGTCAAAGTTTTCTAAATAAAATTTTGACAAAATTTTCTAAAGAAATAAAATTTTGACAACATTTTCTACAGATATAAAATTTTGACAAAATTGTCTGTATACATAAAATTTTGATAATATTTTCTATAGAAATAAAATTTTGGTAAAATTCTCTATAGAAATAAAATTGTCTATAGAAATAAGATTTTGACAACACTTTCTACAGATATAAAATTTTGACAAAATTGTCTGTATACATATAATTTTGATAAAATTTTCTAAAGAAATAAAATTGTGACAACATTTTCTATAGAAATAAGATATTGACAAAATTTTCTATAGAAATAAAATTTTGACAAAATTTTCTATTGAAATAAAATTTTGACAAAATTTTCTATTGAAATAAAATTTTGACAAAAGTTTCTATTAAAATAAAATTTAGACAAAGTTTTCTATTGAAATAAAATTTTGACAAAATTTCCTATTGAAATAAGGTTTTGACAAAATTTTCTATTGAAATAAAATTTTAACAAAACTTTCAAAAGAAGTAAAATTTCGGCAAAATTTTCTACAAAAATAAAATGTTGACAAACTTTTCTATAGAAATACAATTTTGAAAAAAAATTTTCTATTGAAATAAAATTTTGACAAAATTTTCTAAAGAAATAAACTGTTGACTAAATTTTCTATAGAAAAAAATTGTCAAAGTTTTCTACAGAAATAAAATTATGACAAAATTTTGATAAAATTTTCTATAGAAATAAAATTTTTATAAATTTTCTATTGAAATAAAATTTTTACAAAATTTTCTATAGAAATAAAATTGTGATAAAATTTTCCATAGAAATAAAATGACAAAATTTTCTATATATAAAATTGTGACAAAATTTTACATATATATAGAATTTGACAAAATGTTCTATATGAACAATTTTTACAATTTTCTGTAGAAATAAAATTTTGACAAACTTTTCTATACAAATAAAATGTTGACAAAATTTTCTATAGAAATAAAATTTTCTAAAGATATACAACGTTGACAAAATTTTCGAAAGAAATAAAATTTTAACAAAATTTTCTATAGAAATAAAATTGTGACAAAATTTCTTTCAAAATAAGAGATTTTTATTTTCGGTAAAATTATCTTAAAATTTTGGTAGATTATTTTTGATCTCAATATTTGTTCTTAAAACTCATGGTAATTTTCGGTCAATAGTTATATATAGCCCCCATAAATGATAGTATCAAGTGTACTTCTTGTGCAAAACTTCAAGCTAATTAGGATAAAGCTCTAGTTTGTGGGGTCATATAAATGTATACCGGACAAAAGATATAGGGATCTATTCTGCGTCAAAACAACTACTTGTGCCAAATTTGATTGGACTTAAACTATGACCTAGACTTTGATCACATAAATGTGTTCACAGACAGACAGACAGACAGACGGACATTTCAGAGGCCGACCCTGAGCATTATTGCCAAAGACGCCATGTGTCTATCTCGTCTCCTTTTGGGTGTTGCAAACTTATGCACTAACTTATAATACCCTGGGTATAAATAGAGATATTGTATCCATGGAAAGACGCTTTTGCTATGTATCAGCCAAATTTGCTCGACGCCGCCTTGTTTAACACAGATCGGCTTAGGTCTAGATGTAAAACCCCTATATAGTCATATTATTTTGTGTTGCTTATATTTTTATAAGATTTTCCATGATCAAAGGGGTATCATAAAAACAGCTTCTCACAATCTACGAGTATGGTTTTTGCTCGGTATACTATACCCTTTTCTCTAAATAAAATTTAAAATTTCGTTCTCGTAAAATTTCCTTTTTTTTGCGCAGATTTTCCATGAAATTTTATGCAAATCTAGGACATGACCAATTGCCCATAGGATAATCAAATATTACTGTTGATTTATCCACACCCAGTAAAACCTCAATATAAGAGAGAATAAACAGACAAAATTTAAATATGAAACTAAATAAGCAAAGCAGCTCTAACCAAAAATGAAAACTTTGAACATTTCATGTTACGAAAAATTAGCCTAGGGGCAACAGTCTTTTGTGATTTAACACAAGAAAAGAAAAAGTTTCAAATTTCATTTATGGCCAGGCCATTTATCCTCCCCACCCCCTCCCCAAGCACACATTTATCATATGCCTAGCCTAGTGTTTCCGTTTCCCAAAAGCAACAAACAAAAAAAAAAAGAAAACAAAAAACAAAAAACAACATTTACCCATACTCATTACCAATTTTCGAATAAAACATTAAAACCAAATCAAACATGTGCCGTTTGGTAAATAACACATGTTGAGTTCCAGGAAAATGTAACCAAAAAATGGAAGTTAAAGCCACACGAATCTCTTCTCTTATGGAAAAGTTTATTTTTCCTTATCCAAATATCCTTTTTTTTGTATCAGAAGCATACTTATGGCCACTCTCTCTGTAGGTGACATGAACGGAGGGAGGAAGAGGAGACGTGGTGTAGTTGAAGTGGTTTTAAGCAACAGCAAAAAATGGAAAAAAGTTTACATTTTTTTGATAACACAGATTCAAATTTAGTATACGGGCCCATGTGGTTTTACTCCCACAGTACTGTCACACGCAGGTATAAATTTTCGAAATAAAAAAAAAATATTACGTCAATTTTAACATGTAGAATTTTTTTTATGCCTCTAATTTTGATACATATGTATGGACTTTAATATGGATTCGGTTTAGAATATAATCCAACCACAAATAACGAATGGTTCAATCAAAATTGTATGATTGGTAGTGATAAGAACACCCCCTATAAATTTGTTTTACGTAAATATGTTAGCAATAACAATTTGTCACGAAATTCGGCATTTCAACATTTGTCATATGAATAAAATATTGGAAATAAATTCAATATTCTAGGATTGGGGATGTACACGCAAACAATACTTTCATCCCAAACGAAATTTTACACCAACGAACAACGTTTATATTTTTTTTCGCGGTAAAAATGTTGTTGCAGTTTTTTTTTTTTTTTAATGTACATGTGATTGTAAAAACATTTAATAAATACCAATTCATTTTTTTTTTTAATTTTATGGCTAATTTCATCTTCCGTATATCTCTCTCATTTCCACATTATTTAATCATTTTCAAGCGGAGTATCGAATCACAGACAATTCGTTTTGTAAGCCAACACATAATCTACTGGGCCATGTAGCTCTTACGGCCATTTTCATGTAGCTCCGTTAGTCTTTAACTGCCAGTTAACAGAAAGAAAAATTGAAATATCTTTTCTCCGGTTAACTTTAACTGAAAAATTTTCAGCAGTTAAGTTTCTAAATGGCATATGGAACATATACGTAAGAAGACAGATATGTAGATATCATGGTTTAAAAGTTCGTTAGCTAACGTAGCACTAACGGAGCTTCATGAAAATGGGGGTTATATTCATAAATATCGCTATAGTCATCAGCATACTAATAACACATACTGTCTAGCAGATCTATTTATAGGCCAGTATGTTATCTAATGGACACACACAGAGTGTATTTAACGACACTTCGTTTATAGGAAACAACTTCAATTGCAAGGGTCCGATGCTCCCTTACTTACAACCATACAACTTTTGCGTAAAATAAACACTTAAATAATGTAAATTCCCAGCAAAACCATTTGGAAGTTCTTTTGAAGGCACACCTTTAAAAGCACTTCCAAAAAAGTTTTTCAAAAGATTTTCCTTATTTTAACTACACAGAAAGTTCTTTTAACTCAATATTTTATTCCTCGCTTTTTTCACATTTTAACATAAGTGAGTAATTTTTGCTTTTTATATATTTAAATTTTGTCGAAAAAAATGCTAAATCCATTCTAGAAAAATTGCGATTTTTTTGAATAATTTTAGTTCAAACGTTTTAGACAAGCGTTAGAATGTATTCAAAATAATAACAAATTATAAAAATTATTTATTTGACGAAATATTAAAAATGTTTTTTTTTTAATTCAAAGAAAAAAATTTTGTCAAAATTGCATTTCTATAGAAAAATTTGTCAAAACTTTATTCCTATAGAAAATTTTGTCAAAATTTTATTTTTTATTATATACAAAATTTTGTCAAAATTTTATTTCTGTAGAAAAATTTGTCAACATTTACTTCTATGGCAGAAAATCTCAAAATTTACCTCTAGAGAAAAATTTGTCAAAATTTTATTTATAAAGATTTGTTTTTAAATTTTATTTCTTTAGAAAACTTTGCCAATATTTTATGTCTCTAGAAAATTTTGTCAAAATTTTAATTCTGTATAAAATTTGTAAACATTTTATTTCTACGGAAAATTTTATCAAAATTTACTTCTATAGAAAGATTTGTCAAAAGTTACCTCTATAGAAAATTTTGTCAAATGTTTATTTATTAAGATTTTTTTTTTAGATTTTATTTCTTTAGAAAACTTTGACAAGATTTTATTTCTATAAAAAATTTTGTCAAAATTTCATTCGTGTTTTGTTTTTTTATTGTTGGTTTGTACTGTAATCATATTTGTTGTTTTGATCTCACACTCAAAAAAAAGTTTACTTGGATCCAAAGATTTTGATCTTCCTTTAAGAATTTTGGTATTGATTCCGAGCCAAGACATTTTTTAGGGACCTCCCTGGCTTTAAATCTAGGATCGATAAAATTAAAATTGGATACAGATATCATTCATCGAATTTTTATTCTCTGTTTGCGATATATTAATAAAGGTATTCATGTACAAACAAATTCCAGTTTCAAAATCCAAATTATGCCAAGTACTTCAAAGTAAAAACTGTTTTCTTAATGCTAAAAAAAACTTTAAACCAAAGATGCACATCCTTAAAATAAGTCTTAGCCTATATTTGAAGCATTTGTATCTTAAAATTAAAAATTCAATATGTCAGTTGAGTTAAAGACGATTTCTTTAAATTAAAAATGTTTTTCTTTATTTCATGGAACATTTGCCTTACTTCAAAGATCTACAACTTCAACAGAGGGACGCAATATTTTAAGATTTTTGTCCTAAATTTAATGAAAAAATTTTTTGAAGCAAGGATTATAAACTTTCTTTTAATTAAAATGTCATTATTTTAAAAAATGTTGTCCTTAGCATTCCATAAATTTCGAGTCCTAAAATTTAAGTTGTATACTCTTCCATATTAGGTCAATAATTTTTTCAGTGCAGCTTTAAAACCATTGTGTTGACTAAAGTACAAGAGTAGCTTAACCAACAGAGGAAAAGAATGTTTGTCAAATTTATTTGGGCAAAGCCCTATAGACTGCAGGATGGTTGGATGGACGCACGTTTCGGATTTACCACATTCCTCATCACCATCCTCTACTTGCAGCAAAACTATAAATCAATTATCAGAATAAATTCAGGCAGTTCGCTAAACCCAAAGTGAACCACACTTGAACCTTCCGAAAAAAGGTTTATGATAGGTGGCGTATGCCGAAATAAATTCATACAAACATCTCTATTTTCCTTTTCCATCATCAAATCATTGACAAACACTATTTTCCTCTGTTGGTTAAGCTACTCTTGTAGTTTAGTCAACACAATGGTTTTAAAGCTGAGACCAAAACAACAAATAAAATTTTATTTCTATAGAAAATTTTGTCAAAATTTTATTTCTGTAGAAAATTTTAATTTTGGCAAAATTTACTTCTATAAAAAATTTTGTCAACATTTTATTTTTACAGAAAAAATTGTAACATTTTATTTCTATGGAAATTTTTTATCAAAATTTACTTCTATAGAAAATTTTGTCAAAATTTACCTCTATGGAAAATTTTTTCACAACTTACCTCTATAGAAAATTTTGTCAAAATTTTATTCCTAAGGAAAATTTTAGATAAATTTACTTCTATAGAACATTTTGTCAAAATTTATTTCAATAGAAAATTTTGTCACAATTTTATTTCTATAGAAAATTTTACTGTTCGCAAAATTTACTTCTATACCAAATTTTGTCAACATTTTATTTTTACAGAAAAATTTGTCAACATTTTATTTCTATGGAAATTTTTATCAAAATTTACTTCTATAGACAATTTTGTCAAAATTTATCCCTATGGAATTTTTTTTTCAAAATTTACCTCTACAGTCATAATTTTATTCCTATGGAAAATGTTAGAAAAATTTACTTGTATAGAAAATTTTGTCAAAATTTACTTCTCTAGAAAATTTTGTCAAAATATTATTTCCATAGAAAATTTTTGTCAAAATTTTATTTCTATAGAAAATTTTGTCAAAATTTTATTTGTGTATAAAATTTTGCCAAAATTTTATTCTGTATAAAATTTTGTTAAAATTTTATATCCTTAGAAAATTCTGTCAAAATTTTATTTCTATAGAAAATGTTGTCACAATTTTATTTCTATAGAAAATTTTACTTTTGGAAAAATTTAATTCTGTACAAAATTTTGTCAACATTTTATTTTTACAGAAAAATTTGTCAACATTTTATTTCTATGGAAATTTTTATCAAAATTTACTTCTGTAGAAAATTTTGTCAAAATTTATCTCTATGGAAAATTTTTTCAAAATTTACCTCTACAGAAAAATGCGTCAAAACTTAATTTCTACGAAAAATTTTATCAAATTTATCAAAATTTACCTCTATAGAAAATTTTGTCAAAATTCCATTTATAAAGTTTTTTTTTTTCTTTAATTTATTAAAATTTTATCAAAATTTTATTTCCATAGAAAATTTTGTCAACATTTTATTTCTATAGAAAATTTTGTCAAAATTTTATTTGTGTATAAAATTTTGCCAAAATTTTATTCTGGATAAAATTTTGTTAAAATTTTATATCCGTAGAAAAATTTGTCAAAATTTCATTTTTACAGAAAAATTTGTCAACATATCTAAAAAATTTTATCAAGATTTTATTTCTATGTAAATTGTTAGCAAAATTTACTTCTATAAAAAATTTTGTTAACATTTTATTTTTACAGAAAATTTTGTCAACATTTTATTTCTATGGAAATGTTTATCAAAATTTACTTCTATAGAAAATTTCATCAAAATTTACCTTTATGGCAAATTTTATCAAAAAAATTTTTCCTACTGAAAATTTTTTCAAAATTGGACCCCTTCCCAGTGATCCGCCATCATGAGGTGGTTGCAATTTTTTTATTGTTAGTTTAAACTACCCCAAGTGCATGAAATCTGGAGATTTTGGTGGTTGTTCATTACAAAAGGTGTTAGTCTGTCCAGGTCTTCAATAGTATCTTTAGGACCAGCATTGTCAGTTTAGTCACATCGGAAATAGAATTAAGTTTTGGATTGAGTTAAAATGCGATTTGTTTTTTCGTTTCGGTAACCGTATGATGCCAGAAAGATGGGAAATCAGTCTATCAGAATTTTTTCGAAAAAAAAAAATTTCGGATCTTTTAAAAAATCCCGCATTTTAAATTTCCGCTCCCAAATATAGGAAATACCAGTCAACTTCATCGAAGTAGAAGAATCCCCAAACAACCTTATGTTATATACTATTGTAAATTGAATTCCTATACTTTGCGGTGAGGCCAATTACTTATCGGATCATCCTGAAATAACTACGGTACCACTGTGCAACCTAACAGAGTGTGGTAATTTATGCATTTTTATGCTAAATATGTTTTTATGATATTATAAATGTATCTCACTGTGTTTTGGGGTGAGCTAATTGTAATTTTTCCTCGAATTCACAAAACATCTAAAAGGAATTTTTAATGGGTGTGGTGGCGGTGGCCATGAGAATAGCCAAGTTCGCAAATGTCATCATTCCTCATTGGATTGCACGAAGGTACAGTAATAAACTAATTTTATGCTCGATATGTGAATGTTCCTGGTATTTATTCGTCATTTCGGTTTTTCGCTTTAATGTCGCCAACGCCATTATTTATAAGCACTGTGGGGATTTGCGCAAAGAAAAAAGAAGCCTTTCAACGTACAGGAAGTTGATGGTCTTTTGGGAAAAGGTTCAAATTATCTTTCTTTTCGAGACTGGAGAAATCTCCAATGTTGTAGACATTTAAACAAAATATTCGCCTACACACATCGATTGCCGAATACCAGGGTTATCTAATTGCACCTTTGAGTATAATCAACATTAGGATGACCTTTTCGAATTCATTCTCATATTAGGGAGATATGTGAGGTATTTTCACAAGCACCAAAAGAAAAAAGACTGTCATCGCTTATCCTTTTTTTTGTATATTATGTCCAAGGTGATTTTTCGTTTTAGTGGTTGTCTTATCTTAAATTAACTTGAGGACTTTTGTAGGCGTTATGTGTCTCAATCTAATGGTCAATGTACGAGGGACTTTTCTGTTTAAGATTAATCACTTAATATGAAGGTTATCAAGGGAAGCAATCAAATATGAAAGACCAAAATGTAACAAATAAAATAACAATCTCTGGAGAACAATAAATTTGTGGTGAACCCATCTTATTTAAAAAAAAAAAAAAACAAAAAAAAACTTTTTTCGTGGCAATTAGTGATGCTGTTCTTCTTTCAGCATTAGGGAAAGCCCATGTGATCAATTAACGAAACTGAGAAAATGGATTCATATGATTATAGATTTCATATCCTAAAAATACAAAAGCTTAGCATAGAAAACGCATTTCTTTTTCGTTATACAAAAGTCGATAAAATTTCCAATGATGTCCGTCTATATTTACAGTTAAGTGATAAATTAGGTATCTTTACATAAAAGCAAATTTTGTTTGACTGAGGTTAACTTGGCTTTAAAAGTTCTGAAACATTTTTCAAAATTAACCCATCACCATAGAATGGTGATGGAAGTATAATAAGTTTGTCATTCCGTTTGTAACGCATCGAAATATCGATTTCCGACTATATAAGTTACATATATTTTAGATGAGGGAGAAATTCTAAGACGATATAACCATGTCCGTCTTTCTATCTGTCAGGTTTTGATATAGTCCCTATATAAAAAAGTACGCGGGCGTATGCGTATTGTATAGTTTGCGAGATATGGGAGCCAAAATTTATTTTTTGCAAAATTTTAACAAAGTGGGGTCAGTAGTATGAGCCTACGGGGTCCGTTTTCTGGCGATCCTTATTTTCTTTTATAAACTGCAATCCCTACAAAACTCTACGAATTATGTGCTTTAGATTAAAAGTTGTAAACTCCACAATTTAGAATTTAAAAAAATACAGAATTTTGACCAATTTTTTCGAAAATGGCACCTACATTTCTCTGTCGTAAATTTTTTTTATACCCACCACCATAGAATGGTGATGGAGATATAATAAGTTTGTCATTCCGTGTGTAACACATCGATTTCCGACTATATAAAGTATATATATTCTTGATCAGGGAGAAATTTTAAGACGATATAAGCATGTCCGTTTGTCTGTTGTAATCAGGCTACAGCCTTCAATAATGGCGATATCGTCCTGAAATTTGGCACAGATTCGTTATTGGTTAGCAGGCAGGTCAAGTTCGAAGATGGGCTATATCGGTCTAAGTTTTGATATAGTCCCCATATAAACTGACTTCCCGATTTGTATTTAATATCCGATTTGCCTGAAATTGGAAATCTAGAGGTATTTTGGGACCATAAAGAGGTGTGTCGAAAATTGTTCGTATCGGTCCATGTTTTGGTATAACCTCCATATAGACCGATCTCCCGATTTTGCTTCTTGGGCGTATTTTCTATCTGATTTGCCTTAAAATTGAAAATCTAGAAGTATTTTAAGATCATAAAGTGGTGTGTCGAAAATGGTCTGTATCGGTCCATATTTTGGTATAGCCGCCATATAAACCGATCTCCCGATTTTTATTCTTGGACTTCTATATACTGTATTTATTATACGATTTGCCTGAAATTGGAAATCTAGAGGTATTTTGGGACCACAAATAAGTGTGCCGAAATTGAGGTGTATCGGTTTATTTTTTGGTATAACCCCCATATAGACCGATCTCCCTATTTTGCTTCTTTGGCGTCTAGAGACTATATTTTCAAGCCGATGTGCTTGAAATTGAAAATCTAGAGGTATCGTAAGATAACAAATAGGTGTGTTGCAAATGGTGCCTATCGGTCCATGTTTTGGTATAGACCCCATATAGACCTATCTCCCGGCTTTATTTCTGGGGCTTCTAGAATCGGTAGTTTTTATCCAATTTGCCGGAAATTAGAAATATTGAGGTATTTTAGGACCATAAGGAGGTGTGTCGAAAATGTTCCGTATCGGTCCATGTTTTGGTATAGCCCCTATATAGACTGATCTCCCGATTTTACTTCTTGGGCTTCTAGAGTTCGTAGTTTTCACCCAATTCGTCTGAAATTGGAATTCTAGAGGTATTTGAAGAACATTAAGAGGTGGTGAGTATAGGTCCATGTTTTGGTATAGCCCCCATATAGACCTAACTCCCGAATTTATTTCTAGGACTTCTGGAATCCGGCTGACCACAAATAGGTCAGCCGAATATGGTGTGTGTCGACCCATGTTTTAGTATAGCCTCCACATAGACCGATCGCCAGATTTAACTCCTTGGGCTTCTAGAAACCGTAGTTTTTATCCAATTTGCACAAAAATGTAAATATACTGGAATTTTAGACCCTCAAAAACTCTGTATCGCATTTATTTTTACCGGTCCGATATAGACCGATTTCTCTTCTTGAGGGTACACCCAAGTATACATGAGATAATAGATTTCAACTTACCCTCATATACAGTGGCGTGCAGAAATGAGTACATAATTAATTTTTTTTTTCATTTCTAAACGAATAAAATAAGCAGTAAAAAAGAAACTCAAAATAATTTTATTTTTCCTTTATTCCTTCTTCAATTCTAAATAAAACAACAACAAAAATGTCAAAACAAAAATTAAAGAATTCAGAGAGATAAATAAACATAACAAAAAATACTCGCATGTACTCAATTTTTCACTTTTCTATATCGGTGTCAGTTGAATAATTTTCTAGTACTTGGTCTATAACCCTTTATTTTTTAATACCATATTTATACGTTTTGGCATACTTTCAACCAACTCTTGTATAATTTCATCTGGTATATTCTGCCACTCAAGCTGTACTTTTTCCCACAGGTCTTCTAATTTTTATGGAGCTGATTTGTACAATCCCAGCCGTCTACCCACGATTGACCATAAATTTTCAATCGGCTTGAGGTCGGGGCTTTGCGCTGGCCAATTCATCACTTGAAATTTTTTCTCACTAAGCCATTTTTTCACTATTTTTGCACTATGCTGCGGATCACCATCCTGTTGAAATACGACTTCATCTTCAGGATAGGCACTCTTGTCAACAAACTCGGGAAGATGAGTCTGTAAAATGGCGAGGCATTCTTGCTTCTTCATTATACCATCAATTTTCTGCAATGGCCCAATGTGCCACCAAGTGAAGCAGCCCTAAACCATGATGCTTCCACCAACAAGCTTCACAGTATATTTAACATGGTGGTGTTGAATGGTATCACTAGGACGACGCCAGCAATATTATCTGATTGGAAACGGTTAAATTTTGATTCATCTGACCAGATAACACGTTTCCAGTCATCTGTCGTCCAATGTTTTGCTCTCTTGCAAAGTTCATTCGCGCTTTTTGATTCTTTTCGGACAATGCAGGTTTATTTTTTTACAGCTGAAACATAACCAATGTTGTGGAGCGCTCTTCTTGCTGTCCATTCACTAACTTGCTTATTTTTGGCAACAGTAGTATATTTCGGCGTTACGGACTTGTTCTGCCTAATTTCTGCCATCAAAAGGCGAGCGTCCGCTGCGGTCAACAGTTTTCGGCGCCCTCTGGTTTGCTCTTTGGAAGTAGCATTTCGTCTTTTTAGGACGCGAATGACCACAGACTGACTTATATTTAGTTCCTTGACTTTTTTCCGCTATGAAGACCCATTATTAGTTAAGGAAACTAACATGTATTGTCCTCCACATCGCGCGATAACCTTTTCATTTTATTTTTTACTTGATATTATTGAAGTACACTTCGAATAAAGCTTTAACTCTTACTAGCAAACACGTTTCTAGACACAAAGTTGTATTACAGATCATAAAGAAAGAAAAGAAATGCAAAACTAACAGTATATTTTGGTTTAGAATTGAAAAAAAATTAATTATGTACTCATTTTTGCACCCCCAACCATAGGATGGGGGTATATTAACTTTGTCATTCCGTTTGTAACACATCGAAATATTGCTCTAAGACCCCATAAAGTATATATATTCTGGGTCGTGGTGAAATTCTGAGTCGATCTAAGCATGTCCGTCCGTCTGTCCGGCTGTCCGCCCGTCTGTGGAAATCACGCTAACTTCCGAACGAAACTAGCTATCGACTTGAAACTTGGCACAAGTAGTTGTTATTGATGTAGGTCGGATGGTATTGAAAATGGGCCATATCGGCCCACGTTTACGTATAGCCCCCATATAAACCGATCCTCAAATTTGGCTTGCGGAGCCTTCCGGGGCAGCAAAATTCATGCGATCCGGTTGAAATTTGGTACGTGGTCTAAGTATACGGTCTCTAACAACCATGCAAAAATTAGTCCATATCGGTCCATAATTATATATAGCCCCCATATAAACCGATCCCCAGATTTGACCTCCGGAGCCTCTTGGATGGGCAAAATTCATCCGATCCGGTTGAAATTTGGTACCTGATGTTAGTATACGGTCTCTAACAACCATGCAAAAATTGGTCCATATCGGTCCATAAATATATATAGCTCCCATATAAACCGATCCCCAGATTTGACCTCTGGAGCCTCTTGGAGGAGCAAACTTCATCCTACCCGATTGAAATTTGGTACGTGGTGTTAGTATATGGTCTCTAACAACCATGCAAAAACTGGTCCATATCGGTCCATAATTATATATAGCTCCCATATAAACCGATCCCCAGATTTGACCTCCAGAGCCTCTTGGAGGGGCAAAATTCTTCCGATCCGTTTGAAATTGGGTACCTGATGTTAGTATACGGTCTCTAACAAGCATGCAAAAATTGGTCCATATCGGTCCATAATTATATATAGCTCCCATATAAACCGATCCCCAGATTTGAACTCTGGAGCCTCTTGGATGAGCAAAATTCATCCGATCCAATTGAAATTTAGTACGTGGTGTTAGTATATGGTCTCTAACAACCATGCAAAAATTGGTCCATATCGGTCCATAATTATATACAGCTCCCATATAAACCGATCCCCAGATTTGACCTCCGGAGTCTCTTGGAGGAGCAAAAGTCATCCGATGCGGGTGAAATTTGGTACATTTCGTTAGTATATGGCCTCTAACACCCATGTAAAAATTGTCAAATTTTATTACTATAGAAAGTTTTGTCAAAATTTAATTTCTATAGAAAGTTTTGTAAACAGTTTATTTCTATAGCAATGTTTGTCAACATTTTATTTCCATAGAAAATTTTGTCAAAATTTTATTTCTATAGAAAATTTTGTAAAAAATTATTTCTGTAGAAAATTTTGTCAACATTTTATTTCTATAGACAATTTTGTCAACATTTTATTTCTATAGAAAATTTTGTCAACATTTTACTTCCATAGAAAATTTTGTCAACATTTTATTTCTATAGAAAATTTTGTTAAGTTTTTATTTCTATAGAAAATTTTGTCAAAATTTTATTTCTATAGAAAATTTTGTCAAACTGAATTATATACGTATTTAATCGGCTTTTTTTGTTTGTTTAATATATACCCCTTATGGACTAACTTACAATTTAGAAGACAGTGTTAAAAAGTTTTACGATACCTTGTCATCGGCAAGTGTTATCGCAACCCAAGTAATTCGATTGTGGATGACAGCCTTTAGTAGAAGGTCCTACGCAATCCATGGTGGAGGGTACATAAGATTCGGCCTGGCCGAACTTACGGCCGTATATACTTGTTTAATTTGTACTCAAAAGCAATTTGCAGGCATATGAAAAACGTTTGAATGCAAAGCGTTTTCAAATTGCTGTGGCAAAAATCAGACTAACCTAGGTTAGGTTAGCTTAGGTTAGGTGGCAGCCCGATGTATCAGGCTCACTTAGACTATTCTGTCCATTGTGATACCACATTTGTGAACTTCTCGCTTATCACTGAGTGCTGCCCGATTCCATGTTAAGCTCAATGACAACGGACCTCCTTTTTATAGCCGAGTCCGAACGGCGTCCCACATTGCAGTGAAACCACTTAGAGAAGCTTTGAAACCCTCAGAAATGTCACTAGCATTACTGAGGTGAGATAATCCATCGCTGGAAAACTTTTTTGGTGTTCGGTGGAAGCAGGAATCGAACCCACGACCTTGTGTATGCAAGGCGGGCATGCTAACCATTGCACCACGGTGGCTCCCCAGACTAACCTACAACAAATTTCTAAATAATCCCAATATTAATATGAGTATGTGAAATCAACTGGTTGGATGAATCGGTTCATACTCGGTTCTGGGCGAAATTAGCGTTTTCTTAACATTTTTTATAAGAAAAAGATATTCGAAAATAAAACAAGTATATACGGCCATAAGTTCGGCCAGGTCGAATCTTATGTACCCTCCACACAGAAAAACATTTCCGTAGTTAAACTAACGCTAAATTTTACTTATTTTTATTGGAAAAAAATTATTAGCTTGTAGTTAAATTTTATTATTTTTATTGAAATTTTCCACAGCTTAATGAAATCTTACTTTTTTTAAGTATGGCTCAAACATTTTATGAACTAAACGTGAGTATAAAGTTCAATGACCGTACACATAAGTTCAATATGAACTAAAACAAATGAAAATTTTCATACGATTCCCAAAAATAGTAAGAATGAACTACTGTATGGTTAAAATGGTCATGATTTGGCGCCAATGATTCTCTTCTTTACTTTTAGTTAATTTTTTCTTCTATGAGATGATGTAACTGCAGTTAAAAAGTACAACAGGGCATTAAAATTTCTTGGTTTTAGCAACGCTTTGTGGAAATCTAAAAAGGTGGAGTAAAATTTAATTTCCTATAAAACAGTTCACTTTTTTTTCGGTGCACCATGGATTGTGTAGAAACTTCTACGAAAGACTGTCATCCACAATCGAATTACTTGGGATGTGGTATCTTAAAACTTATTAACATCATTTTCTAAATTGTGAGTTAGTCCATACGTGGTATATATTAGACAAAAAAGTTATGTATAGATAAGTCCACAAATAATTACGAATCGATATGGACTTTTTGCACGATACGTAGAGAGCTAGAATTGAAATATGGGGGTCGCTAATATGGGGGCTATATACAATTATGAACTTGATATGGACCAATTTTTGTGTGATTGGAGATCGATTTATATGAGGGCTATATATAACTATAGACCGATATGGACCCATACCTAAGGTTGTTAACGGTCATATACTAGCACAATGTAGCAAATTTCAACTGACTCGGATGAAATTTGCTCCTCCAAGAGGCTCTAAAACCAAATCTGGGGATCGGTTTATATGGGGGGCTATATATGATTATGGACTGATATGGACCACTTTTGGCATGGTTGTTAAATATCATATACTACCACCACGTACCAAATTTCAACCAGATCGGATGAATTTTGCTTCTCCAAAAAGGCACAGGAGGTCAAATCTTGGCATCGGGTCGCTTATATGGGGGCTATATACAATTATGAACTTGATATGGACCAATTTTTGCATGCTTATTAGAGACCCTATACTAACACCGTGTACCCAATTTCAGCCGTTTCGGATGAAATTTGCTTCTCTTAGAGGCTCCGCAAGCCAAATCGGGGGATCGGTTTATATGGGGGCTATATATAATTATGCACCGATGTGGACCAATTTTTGCATGGTTGTTAGAGACAGTATACTAACACCATGTACCAAATTTCAATTTATCGAATAATTCAAAAAGCAGAGCATAAAGGCCTATGCCCATTAGCGTAGCTAGACAATTTTCCTAGGGGGGCTAAAGCCCCCCTAGCTAAAACTTTATAGACTGAACTTATAGGTTCAACTAATATTTTATTTCATAAAATTGAATAAAAAATAGACATCAAAATAACTCGACAATCAATTTATAATAAAGCAACTAAAAGTACCCTACGGGAAATTGGTGCAAATTTCCACTGACGGACCTATCACAGAACTGATACCTGTGCTCCAGTTAGTTGCAATTTTCACATTTACGGCCATTTTCATGTAGCTCAGTTAGGCTTTAACTCCCAGTTATCAGAAAGTAAATTGCAAATATCTTCCCTTCGGTTAACTTCAACTGAAAAATTGTCGGCAGTTAAGTTCCTAACTGACATATGGAATATATACACAAGGTGACAGCTATGTCCACAATACGGTTTAAAAATTCGTTAGTTAACGGAACACTAACGGAGCTTCGTGAAAATGGGGGTTAGTGAAATAAGATTATCAGTATAACCTTTTGTTCGACATATTTCAAAAGTTTATTTTTTCATTTCGGGTTCGATTAGGAGCCCAAATTGAAAGAGATTTCTAAGAGTTTGTCCGAGACTGGTTCCTGAGGACCTGTTTATGGGTTGCTCGTGCTAAATTGTCCCAGGACGTGTCCTTTGGGATGAGTCCAAGACGCGTCCTAAAATGTAAGTTTATTCCATCAATGACAAACTCATGTTAAAGTGGACGGTCCCTTCCATACGTTTTGACCAGAACTGGGACTGGTCCATACACACCAGGGACTAGTCCTGTACCAGTTCTGTGGTTAATCCATTTCCCGTAGGGTAGTTCCACACTTTTCCCAGCAAAAAATTGGGAGTTGTTCTAAAGGCACAACTTTAAAAGCACTTCCAAAAATGTCCTCATAAAGAAGTTAACTATTTTAACTACACAGGAAGTTTTTTATTACTTTATTTTTTTTTTTATATATTAATGCGTAATTTTTTGTTTTCTTTTTTCAAATAGTTTAAAAAAAGAGTAAGAATAAATAAAATGGTACAAATTATTCAAATTTTGCCACCAAAAAGCTAAATCCATTATAGAAAAATCAATAATATTTGAAAATATTCGAGGGAAAACGTTTCAAACAAGCGTTAGAATGCATTAAAAATCATAAAACAGTATAAAAATTATTTACTTGGGAAAATATTACAAAATTTTTAATTCACATTCAAAACACTGAATTCGGTTCACACCTTAAGAAGTGATGCAAATTCATTGCAACGGCTGTTGAAACAGTGGACATTCGTTCTATGACAAGTTCATATTACATTCATCGCTTCTCCGCTAATTTTGTACCACTTCCAGACCCAAAAAGAACATTTTCACTTCTTTTTTGGCGACGCTTTTTTGCAGCATTATTAAGATATTTATTTATGAAAGAATAGTTTTAATAGCAATTACTACAGCTTTATTTCATAAATATCAGACTTCTACCGCAACCCAAGTAATTCGATTGTGCATGAAAGTCTTTAGTGGAACTTTGTGCGTTGTACGAGTATATACTTGTTTAATTTTTATAAAAATGTAAAATCGTAAATAGGTTTTCAAATTCTGGGCGGGGGGGGCTAAAATTTTTCTGGGGGGGTCTAAGCCCCCTCCCCAGAGGCCTTCCTACGCTTATGCCTATGACGATCAGTTTAAGACCAAATTAGGAACACGCAGAAAAGGAATATGTTTCAAGAGCATAATGTTACTTTTTCACCGAGAACATGTAATATGTTTGTCGAAGCCATGTTATTTTCTCGGATATTATGTATCTGTTTTCGGAAAACATGTTGTGTTCGACGAGAAATGAATATTTTTGCGACGAAAATTTTACATGGCCGCGGTGAAAAAGTAACATGGTTCTATTGAACGAGGTTTGAGGTGACCATATTACTTTCCTGGGTGCAATGTACTAAACGATATTCCTACAATGCCTTTTTTGCACGTTTTATCTATTCTCTGTTAGGTTCTTATATATATTTCAGGTTAAAAATACAAAAATAATGTCATAGAAAATATTACAGTGTACTAGGTAGTTGTACATGGTTTAAACAGATCGAATCCTATGATTCTTTACCTTTCAGGAAATATCAATATTTTATAAGAGCCCATTCATTTAGCAATTAAGAATTTGGAAATACCTCTCCATAAAGATTATTTTTTAAGTGGAAGCTAAACTTTTGTTTGGTTTGGAAGCTAAACTATAAAATTCCTAATATAGGAAATATATCTAAATTAAGTTCATGATAGGGCTAGTTGCAAATGTTTTGAACAGCACTGTATATGTATTACAAAAGCGATTCTGTTTTTAAGCGTGTATCCATTAATTTCCCTACACGATCGCCTTTCACATTTCCTGAAAATGTGAAGCATATGGGATCATAAAGTTCCTTAAGCCAATCTCATTTTCTGTCTTAAATAATACTAAAGGTCTCAACCTTGACCTATATTTCATCAACTGAATTTGTTCTTCAACGTCACGTAGACTTTTCACATATTATCATTTTAAAAATTGTTTAAATATTTAAGCAGCTCATTCACTTAATAATACATTAGAAAGTAGTAGGTAAACAATAGCAAGGCTAATATTGACAAAATAAGCCACTTGTGCAACATAACATTTCAACTGATTGAACAAAAAAATCGTATATAAACTCAACTAATTTCATTAATCACTCAAACTACATTCGTTCTACACTGTCTACAGAGAAGAATAATCCAATTCTGCCACGGTTCCACCATGAAATTCTCACTCGCTTTCCTTTTGATGGCCATCTGTGGCATTAGCACCGTAATGGGCCAAACAACGACAACTACAGCAGCTCCTGCTACAGGAGGAGGTAAAAAACTTGTTCGAATTACCAATCTTCAATACACTGTCACCAGAAGAATCAGAAAGAGTGGTTAGATTTAAGGATGTTTATTATACTTATGTTGTGTAAAATGTTGAAGTTAATAAAACTCTAGAAGAAATTATGTATTAGTTTTTTTGGAAAGTTTGATTGTGAAAGCCAAAATCTGAATGGCCTGCGTATACAAACAAATATATATTTTCTTAACGCCCAAAAAATGTATTTCTTTTCTGGGAAACGAAATTTTAAAAGTCTACGTAAGGGTAAATAAATCTGTTGCTATTCAAAAGGGCTTTGAGATCTTAATATGTTTATGGCAATTGCAAAAGTATGTGTAAAGGATATCGTTCATTGGAGAATTTTTTGTATCACGGACACACCATTTTGGAAACGGAAGTGATTTAATTTTAACAAGTAAGTAAAGTCTAAAAACGGGCCGGGCCGACTATATTATACCCTTCACCATTATGTAGACCAAAATTTGTGTTATCAACTTCTTCAAATTTGTTGGAAGTTATTATCAAGGTTTATATTCCCATATACAAATATTTACATATGAAACGATTTGGAGACAATTTTTTGTATGATACTTATACAAAATCGCTAGAATTAAAAATTAATTCGGCTAACACCATGGGATAAAACACAATGTTAGTAAAAAAACAAGTAAGGAAAGTCTATAGTCGGGCGGGGCCGACTATATTATACCCTGAACCACTTTGTAGATCTAAATTTTCGATACCATATCACATCCGTCAAATCTGTTGGGGGCTATATATAAAGGTTTGTCCCAAATACATACATTTAAATATCACTCGATCTGGACAGAATTTGATAGACTTCTACAAAATCTATAGACTCAAAATTGAAGTCGGCTAATGCACTAGGGTGGAATACAATGTTAGAAAAAAATATGTGAAACATTTAAATCTGAAGCAATTTTAAGGAAACTTCTCAAAAGTTTATTTATGATTTATCGCTCGATATATATGCATTAGAAGCTTAGGAAAATTAGAGTCATTTTTACAACTTTTCGACTAAGCAGTGGCGATTTTACAAGGAAAATGTTGGTATTTTTACCATTTTTGTCGAAATCAGAAAAACATATATATGGGAGCTATATCTAAATCTGAACCGAGTTCAATAAAATTTGGCACATATGACTATATTAATAATTGTACTCTTAATGCAAAATTTCAACCAAATTGGGCCAAAACTCTGGCTTCTGGTGCCATATAAGTCCATAACGGCGAAAAATATATATGGAAGCTATATCTAAATCTGAACCGATTTCAATCAAATTTGGCACATATGACTATACTACCAATTGTACTCATTGTGCAAAATTTCAAGCTAATCGGGATAAAACGCTGGCTTCTGGGTCCATATTAGTCCATATCGGGCGAAAGATATATATGGGAGCTATATCTAAATCTAAATCGATTTTAACCAAATTTGGCACGCATAACTACAAAGCTAAATCTACACCCTGTGCAAAAATTCAACCAAATTGGGCCAAAACATTGGCTTTTAGGACCATATTAGTCCATATCGGGCGAAAGATATATATGGGAGCTATATCTAAATCTGAACCGATTTCAATAAAATTTTGCCCACTATACGAGTTTTGCCCCGACTATACGACTAAGTGTTATGTTTGTACAAAATTTCAAGCAAATCGGTATAAAACTCTGGCTGCTGGGTCCATATTAGTGCATATCAGGCGAAAGATATATATGAGAGCTATATCTAAATCTGAACCGATTTCTTCCAAAATCAATAGGTTTCTATTCTGACCCAAATTAGAAGAATGTTCCAAATTTGAAGGCGATTGGACTTAAATTGCGACCTAGAATTTGATCACAAAAATGTGTTCACAGACAGACGGACGGACAGACGTGGCTATATCGACTTAGGAGCCCACCCTAAGCATTTTTGCCAAAGACACCATGTGTCTATCTCGTCTCCTTCTGGGTGTTGCAAACATATGCACTAACTTATAATACCCTGTTCCATAGTGTGGCGCAGGGTATACAAATATGGGATATATAAAGCTAGAGCAATTTTGATGCAATTGTACAAAAGAGCATTTAAAGGGTGATACGGTCAAATTTTGGTCAATATAAACTTGACGTATTTCTTTCAATTTTGCATTTAAAAAGACTTGAACACCCCTCATTTTGAAGGTGTTTGTGTAGAATGTTGCTCCTATTTTGATTTTGGAATTCACTCTTCAGTTGTCAAAATGCCGTCCAAGCAAGAAGAGCAGCGTATCAAAATTTTGCTCGCGCATCGCGAAAATCCGAGCTACTCGCACGCAAAGCTGGCATAATCGCTAAAAGTTGCCAAATCAACCGTTACAAATGTAATTAAAGTATTTGGGGAACGTTTGTCGACAGCCAGGAAGTCTGGATCGGGGGGAAATCGAAAACCGAAAGCCGCTGAGACGACAAAGAGAGTTGCCGGTAGTTTCAAGCGAAACCCTAATCTCTCTCTCCGAGATACCGCAAATAAGCTGGGTGTATCGTCTACAACCGTGCATCGAGCCAAAAAACGAAACGACAGGAGTTTTATACGGCAAAAGGAAGGGGAAAGGTAGCAGATATTTTCAAGCACATAAAACTGTCAAAGTTCGCAAAGAAATATCTGGTTTGGCAAGCCATCTGTACCTGTGGCTTGAAAAGCAGCATTTTCATAGCTTCCGTGACTGTCAACCAAGAAATTTACGTGAAAGAGTGTTTGAATAAACGTTTGCTGCCTTTCCTGAAGAAACACGGTTGTTCCGTACTGTTTTGGCCGGATTTGGCATCTGGCCATTACGGTAAAAAGGCCATCGAGTGGTACGCCGCCAACAACGTGCAGGTGGTTCCCAAGGACAAGAACCCTCCCAACACGCCAGAGCTCCGCCCAATTGAGAAATACTGGGCTATTGTCAAGCGGAACCTAAAGAAGACCAAAAAAACTGCTAAGGACGAGCAGCAGTTCAAGGCAAACTGGCTTTCTGCGGCGAAGAAGGTAGACAAGGTGGCTGTACAAAATCTGATTGCAGGTGTCAAGCGGGCGTATCATATATGGGAGCTATATCTAAATCTGAACCGATTTCAACCAAATTTAGAACAATTAACAATACTATTAAACGTAGCCCTAGTGCAAAATTTGAAGCAAATCAGGGTAAAACTCTGACGTTTCAGGCCACATTAGTCGAAATCGGACGAAAGATATATATGGGAGCTATATCTAAATCTGAACCGATTTCAAACAAATTTAGAACAATTAACAATACTATTTATTAAACGTACTCCTTGTGCAAAATTTTAAGCAAATCGGGGCAAAACTCTGACTTTTGAAGCCATATAAGTTCAAATCAGCCGAAAGATATATATGTGAGCTATATCTAAATCTTAACCGATTTGGCTGATATTTTGCATATCTTACGAAAACCCCAAAATATTTGGCTGCCCGAAATTTTGAGAAAATACGTTGATAAATACGTCAATTATGACCAGATCAGTGATAAATATATATGACAGCTATATCTAAATCTGAACCGATTTTTTTTTCAAAATCAATAGCGATTGTCTTTGATCCAATGTAAAACTCTGTGCCAAATTTGAGGACGATCGGACTTAAACTGCGAGCTGTACTTTGCACACAAAATTACATATACAGACAGACGGACGGACAGACAGACACACAGACGGACATCGCTAAATCGACTCAGAATTTAAATCTAAGACGATCCGTATACTAAACAATGGGTCTCAGACTTTTCCTTCTTGGCGTTACATACAAATGCATAAACTTATTATAACCTGTACCACATTAGTGGTGTAGGGTATAAAAAGTTAAGGTTAAATGACAGCCCGATTTATTTTCAGTCCATTGTGATAAATTTATTTTTTAATATATGCCAAAAGAAATTCAAAAAATTTCTAAACGATGTTCGGCATTACATCCCAAAAAAAATTGGAAGTTCTTCTATAGAACTAAGTATTTTTTCTAAAGAATTAAATTTTTTTATTTTCTTTCCCAAATTAAAATTTTACGAAAATATTTTTGTTTTATTTATCACACTTTCTTATATCCATTATTTGCTGTATAATAACAACTATGATTAATTAACCTTGACCCACATTCCATTATCTGGAATTTCCTTTGCCCCTTATATAGGTGAACTATATAATATTGTTTAACAATTATTTAAATATTTAAGCATATCTAATAGACCTAAAAAAACAAATTTACCTATTTACATTTGTGAAAGTGGTATAATACGCAAGACAATATTTCTTTTAGAAAATCCCTATATAAGTCAGACTTATTTCATTAATCAGACAAATAACTTCAGTTCAACACTGTATAGAGAGACGAATAATCCAAACTCGATTTCATCATGAAATTTTCACTTGGTTTCCTTTTGATGGCCATCTGTGGCATTAGCACCGTAATGGGCCAAACAACGACAACTACAGCAGCTCCTGCTACAGGAGGAGGTAAAAAACTTGTTCGAATTACCAATCTTCAATATACCGTCAACAGAAGGATCACCAAGAGTGGCTAGATTTAAAAATTTGTTTTTTTTTTGTTATAAAATATAGATGCTAATAAAATATAGAAATTAAAAATCTTGTGTTTTTAGAAATGTTTAGAAATACAAACATTTCGATTGTATTACACTGAAAAATATTGTCATGAGGTCAAAGATTTCATGTCTTTAAAATACGAATGCAAATTTTGCTTAGCATGGAAGACACATTTCTCTAATATAAAGTTTTTTTCCTTGTCCAAAAGTCGATAAACTTTTCAATGAAGTCGTATTTTCCTTATAATTAAGTGATTTCACTTAAAAATGGGTATCATAACATGAAAGAAAAAATATTTGGGCTAAGGTCAACTTGACTTTAATAATTCAGAAAAAATTTTTAAATTTAATGAAATTGTCTTTAAATTTGTTGTCTTTTTGCATCTTGACTACAAAGCAAAAAATCGTTCAAATATAGAACATGTTTTCAACACTTAATTTAAAGACGTTTTTTACTTGAAATCTATCTATATATATAAAATTCAATCTATGTTTGTTTATTTATTTGTTTGTTTGTTTGTTTGTTTATTTGTATGTTCCGGGTTGGCGCGAAAACGGCTGCACCGATTTACTTAAAACTTTCAGAGATCGTAGGGGACGTTCATGTGGTGAAAATAGGGTACCTCATTTTTTGACACCTGGTCGCGGAGGGGGACCTCCCCTTTGTCGGAATTTTTTAAAATTTGACCAAAGTTGACCGATTTGCTTGAAATTTTCATTGAAGGTTGGGTTTGGTATCTAGACAAAGATCCGCTACTTTATATTTCGATATTTGTAGGCGGAGGGGGACCTCCCCTTTGTTCGACTTTTTTTTAAAGTACAGTGAAAAAACTAAAATTCTCTAAATTATCTGAGATTTACAGAGAACATGCGGTGAGGTTATGGAATTAATATGGGGTACCTGATGGTTTCATATGTGGACGGGGAGGGGGACCTCCCCCTTGCCCTACTTTTTTAAACTTGGAACAAAATTATGCGATTTGCTTGAAATTTTCATTGAATGTTGGGGTTGGCATCTAGACAAAAATCCGCCGCATTATTTTTCGATATTTGGTCGGGGAGGGGGACCACCCCTTTGCCCGACTTTTTTTTTAAAGTACAGTGAAAACAAAACTAAACTCCCCACGACTGAAATTTTACGGAAAAATTAGTGAGGTTATGATATTTATATCAGGTTCCTGATTTTTTAATAAAAATAAATGGGCATAGGGACACATCCGCTTCTCTTAATTACATACAGAGAAACAATTAAACTTTACCGAGTTACTTGAAATTTACTGAGGACTGGGGAGAGGTTACGATATTAATAGTTGATACCTGATTTTGTGATATTTGGACGGAAGAGAGGCCGCCCCTTTAGGCTTATAATTTGCTTGACATTTTCTGGGACGTTTACAAACGATACGCTACATCACATTTCGATATTTGGTCGGGGGGAGATCCTCCTCTAAAACTGCAAAAAAAACAAAATTCTTAAGTTTTCTCGAAGGTTATGAACGAAGAGGCTACCTTCCTTGCCCCACACTTGAAGGAAAGTTTTACGAATTTTCAGGGAAGGTTAGGGGTGCTATTCACTACGGTGTTTGTATCGGGGAAAGTGACGTCCCTTTAAAACAATGGAGCAAAATTTAAACATCTCCGATCTACTTGAAGTTTACAGGGAACATGGAAGTAGGTGATTCAATTTATACATGATTTTTAAATTACTATATGATTTTTCGATATCTGGTTGGGGAAGGGGAAAATTGAAATAAACTTTGTCGATTTACTTCGATAGAATTTATAGGGACCATTGAGTATTTGTGAAATTAATACAGGGTACGTGATAGTCCGATATCAGGTCGGAGTGGAGCGAAGGTGGGGACAGGGTTCACTTTTGTCCGTTTTTTTTTTTTTTCTTAAATTGACAGTAGAGGGTTGTTCGTAAATGGGAACTCGGTACATAATTTTATGACATATTTTATGCATAGGTTTCTGCCAGACTTCTTTTTAGTAAAGAACTTAAATTTACATGAAATTGGTAACCAACGTAGATGGTGCATCATTTTCCAACATTTTAGCAAATGTTAATGTGATAAAATTGTTTACTACTTTTGCTTTTTCCGATTTATTGGGTGGGAAACAGTAATTCTTTGTATGTTATTATAATAGTGCTTAATTTTCAGATATGTTGAGGAGAAGGATACATTTCCTTGACAAACCACACTTAAAATTCACAAGAAATATAGAAGATTGCCAACTACTTGAATACAGAACCCTCACCCCGACATTTGTTAAGACGAACCGGTTTACATATACATCTCCGCCGTATTTGTACCTATAAACGAAAAAGCAAGTAGTCCGATTTGTTTGAAAGAATTCAAATCTTTTCGAATTTGTTTTCAGCACGAAGGATATGGTTGACTAAGTTAACGCAAAATGTTCCTACAAATACGCTTCGGAAGGCGCAGCGAAGCGGGCCGGGTTACGCTAGTATACTACTGGAAGTCGAGTCTTAATTTGGAAAATAAAGTTGTCGTTAACTCGTTTTTAAAGGACTTTGATAGCATATGAAGAAAAAAAGCTGAAAAAGAGAAAAATTAAAAGTTGCTTCCTATAAGCAAGTACAAAACCCAAATGTAAAAGAGAATTGTGTCTTAAAAGTATAAGTAAGCATTCTCCGGTTTCTTTGGCTCGGAATCAATACCAAAATTTTTAAAATAAAGACAAAATCTTTGGAACCGGGCATTCGTTTTTTTCAGTGTGTAGACTGTTGAAATGTGCGACGGCTGTTGAAATGGTCCTATGACAAGCCCATGTTAAATTCATCGCTTCTGCGCCAATTTCGCACTCCGAATCCAAAAAGAACATTTTCACTACTTCTTTGGCGACGGTTGTTTTGGTGGGAAGTTAGGAGGATTTAATATCCCAGAAAATTTTTTGGAGGTTCTCCTAAGACAAAACTTTAAAGGTACTTCCAAAAATGTCCTCCCAAAGATATTCTTTATTTTAACTGCACAGGAAGTTCATTTGAGTAATTTTTTTATAACTCGCCTATTTTCAAATTTTTAATGGGTAATTAATTTCTACAAATTATTATGTACGTGAAGATAAATTGTAAATTTAACAAGCCGAGACAACAACCAGGTAGTTTTTGCCTGCGCACCTAATGTGTTAATTACAATTTGGGGAAATAAAATATTTAAAAAATTCAGCACTTTCCACTGTACCTGCGCAACATATTTTGGTATTAAACGGAAAATGTTGAAGAGTACTATAAATGCAAGTGGTTTTAATTTTCGAGAGCATCCCATATTTGTTAGTTTTGCTATATTTTAAAGTTAGTTTGTCCAACTTGAAATAAAGTTTAACTGCGCCCACCGTACAAAACCTGCTCTACATTTTTTGGTATCAAATGAAAGCACTTAACGAGTACTATAAATGCAAGTTGTTGTCATGTTCGAAAGCATCCCAGAAATATCAATTTTTATCAAAAATATAATTAATATGTCAGAATTTACAATATAGTGCACGCGCGCCCACCTGCTCTACATTTTTTGGTATTAAATGAAAGCTATTGACGAGTACTATAAATGCAAGTGGTTTTTATTTCCGAAAGCAAAAATATAGATTTTAGTAAAAAATAAAATTAGTTTGCGCGAAATTACAATATAGGACACTCGTGCCCACTGTGCAATACCTGTTCTACATTTTTGGTATCAGAAGAAGCGCCTTAAAGAGTATTAAACACCCAAGCGGTTGCAATATTCGAAAGCACCCCAGAAATGTGGATTTTTATTAAAAGAAAATTACTTTTTTACAATTTCAAATAAAGTTCACTTTGGCCCACTGTGCAACACCTGCTCTACATTTTCTGGTACCAAATGGAAAATTTTCGGGAGTACTACAAATGCAAGTGGTGTTTATTTTCGATTTTAAGCAAAAGTAAAATTAATTTGCGAGATTTTAGAAAATGTCGCACCTGCGCCCAATGTGCAAAACCTGCTCTAAATTTTTTGGTATCAAATGAAAACTCTTGACGAATTTTGCTGAATTTTATTAAATTTTTTTATCTCCCCAAATTGTAATTAGCCCATTAGGTGCGCAGGCAAAAACTACCTGGTTTGTATCTCGGCTAGTTAAATTTACAATTTATCTACACGCACATCAAATTTTTACCATTTTGTAGAAAAATATGCTAAATCGATTCTAGAAAATTTGCGAATTTTGAGGTCAATCGTTCTAGACAAGCCTTGTAATGCATTAAATATCAAAAAATTTCTTAATTCACATTCAAAACACTGAATACGGATCCAAAAAGAATATTTTCATTACTATTTTGGTTACGCTTTTTTTGCTGAGATCCCTTGCCATCGGTAAATGTTATCACAACGCAAGTAATTTGATTGTGGATAATAGTCTTTAGCAGAACTTTGTATGCAATCCATGGCGGAGAGTACATAAGATTCTTCTTGGCCGAACTTTCGGTCGTATTTACTTGTTTAACTTCAATCAAGATTCTCGGCATTAGATTCAATCCACGTTCCGACCAGACACCAAAACGGTTCAAAGTTTCTCTGAGTGGTTGGAAGGTAATGTGAAACGGCTTTAAAACGGAGGCCACTTGTCATTGAGCGAACCACAGAATCGGTTAGCACTCCTTGCTAAGAGTAAAAAGTTCAGCCAATGTGATATCGCAATGGAGTGAATAGTCTATGTGAGC